>NC_133212.1:21083081-21383081 GCF_958299795.1 Porites lutea
AGTCAAACTTACCCTAAATATTTTTTTTAAATTTCCCTTGTTCCGTATTTTCTAAAACAGCTCAAGCCATTACGTCTAATCTGGTTTAAGACCCATGTCTACAACGTACAGCATGTTTCTGCATGCTAAATCAAAATTGAAACATAAGTTATACGTCAAGTAAATCATTCAACTTTTTAGTGTCACAAATCTTTTTCATGAAGGTTTTTCTACAGATCACAACCCTCGACTCAACGATTTCATTCCAGTAAACGCAAAGTTTGATCAATTTGTCAGTCCCGTTGAGTTAACTCTTCCTGTTTACGCTCTAATGCATAGTTTGAATACTTTTGAGCAATTTCACTTCAAAGTTACTTAATTATTAAATCAAGTTAATCTTTGGACTGCATGTACTTTAGTAAGATTTCTGCTGATTTTTCGTTTCCTCAACAGAGCTTTACCCAATACACATTCAAACAATGATGTATTGCTGGCCATCCTACTAACTGATGTAGCATTTCGGAACATTCCTCGCAGATTCTGGTTCAATCGTTTTTCTTCAACTTGATACACTCATAAGGTGGAAGCATTAGAAACATTGTTTCGAAACGTTCATGAGTTACATCCACTTCTGGAAAACTGTATTAAGGAAAGTTCTAGCCATATCCATAAACATTGTTAGCTCTTTATTAAATCAGTAAGGCATTCATCAAGTTAGATGGAAAGAGACAAAATTGTTTTCATTCAAGAGTCAGCTTTCAGATCAGTAAGGGCCTGTTTACATTGAGGTGGGGGACCCCAGGTAGGTGAGGTAACCCGCTTAGGTGTGGTAACCCGCCTGTCCATATAATCTCTCATTTTCATTTGATCACGTTTACATGATAGGTGGGGTGACCCGCCATATGTTACCTCACCTATCTGGGGTCCCCCACCTCCATGTAAACAGGCCCTAACAGTCCAATATATCTAATTTATACTGTTGATATTGACTTTTAATAAAAACGGCTGCTCTATCCTTCAGGTAACACGGCTTTATCTCATGAGTATCTTAAAAATGATTTTTTTCTAAAGCAGATTTACATTGTTGGTGAACAGGTTTCCGGTGGAAACGAAAACATTTAAAGAATCCTACTGATTAAGAAGCAGGCAAATAAATTTTCTAGTTTTTACAAAACTTTGATGATATATTTTGGTTTGTATTTTGTCGACATTTTATAATACGACCTCACCCAATTGACAAATTGCTCGGACCAAAAGTCAGTAACATTGAACTAAGCAATGATTCAACCGCAAACAACACAACTGATCAATATGCTGATAAATTCGAATAAATCAGTCAAAGGGTTACTTGTCATGACTTTTGCAGCGAGATGGACTTATGGACCGTACGTTCGGAAATTAAAGAAACGGAACGTACGCTGGTTGACTGTTTTCAAGTGTAACTAGCAAGTGGTCGAAAGTCCAAAATCCCTGATTACACTCGTTGTTAAGAATACTGCTCCTCTCTATACACATAGATACACTATTGATGATTAACAGTATATTTAAAAAAGTGATTTTATTTTTAAAAAATGAAACAAAAGCTGTGTTATTCATATTATACCGCTCTCAGCATTTACTTTGACTGCCCGCAAGAATTTAACTTAAGTGATTTCTTAAACGTAATTTTGTCGTGTCTAAAAACATGATAAACTTATGGTACTAAATCCAGTCCTTGAAGGCGAGTTTTCTATGTCTGCTAAATCGTATTCAATTTTAAGTTGGTTGTATATCTAGCCAATTTTTTGAAAATTAACCTAACGAAATTTGCAGTCATTTGCGTGAAAAAGCATCAAAACGCACGTTTCTTGAGCCCGAGAATCTCCAAAATCATAGTAACGAAGGAAAAGGAAAAGAGAAAAATAAAGAGAGAGGAGAAGGAAAGGAGGGAAAAAAAAAGGCAATGGTTGCACTCTTAGTTTTTATACTAGCTACTGCTGGACGCAAAAGGTCTATTTGGCGATAACGTTACATTCCGCGTTCAGTAGCATAAGAGTTACAATCACATCCCAACTTATATCAAAGCACAAAAATATCTTTACAAGTAAAATAAAAGGGACGTTTAAGTAACTTATTACCATTGAGTTAACTCTTCCTGTTTAGGTTCCAAGGCGTAGTTTAGATACTTCTTAGCTATTTGACTTCAATAGCATTTGTTAAATTTAGTCTAAGTTACCTTAAATATCTTTTTAGATTTCCCCTGTTTTGTATTTTCGAAAACAGCTTAACTTAGTGAAGTCAAATAACGCTATATTACTGACAAAAAATTCAACAAGTTTAAAGCCAACTGGCCAGTGAATGCTTCATGGTTCTCTTCCGAATATAATCATGCAAAAGAAATCATTGTTTCGTCAGGTTCATAACTGGAAACCTTTTTCACTTTGTGTTTTAGGTTCTTCGTTGTCCCCTTTTTAAAACAGCTTAACATAGAACACATAATGTAGTGTTGCTGAAGACAACTGTGTCTATTGTCCCTATCATGACTTTCAAGATGGTGTTAATGACTCGGATGTTGGCGTTAATGAAAGTACATTATTTTTTCTCTTTTTTATGCCGAATGACGCATATGAATGCCCAAAAGTGTTATTAAATGTTGATTAAAATGAAAAAATTGTAATTGAATCTGATTTATACGCAAATGTTCGTTTTTTTACGCTAATGAATGTAACTCCGTGCTATTGGGCGCCGTTTCACGCAAATGAATGCGTATTTTCTCGTAATGAACAGCAAAAGCTGTATTCACTAGATGTTAGTATCTGTTTCAAGGGTCAAGTAAAATCACTCACTATATAGCAGTGATCATCAAAATAAGTATTGCTTTTACTGTTTTTTTACTTTAGCTTCAAACGTCATTATAAATCGAATTGACTTGACTTGTGGAAAAGAACTAAAGCTTACATGAAGTTGAAGACTGTTAACTCGGTGTTGTAAAGTAAAATATTGAAATTTACTTTTAGTTATATAATAAGTTGTTAATTAACAAGAAGTAATAAAGTTATTTTTCAAACTTTTTGCAATTTTGTGATTGCAGTAGTACAGGGTTTTAGAAAGTACTTGTCGCAAAACAAATAAATTGAAACACATGATGTAGAGAGGGGCTTTTATCCGGGAGAGCTTATAACCGGATGTATTGTTTTTGTTTACAGCAGTAGATCAGCCTTTAAGCGGAAGATTACGGCAATAGCCTAGCCCTGTAAAAGACGAATGTGTCCAGTCCGGATATTTGAGCCTAATTAAAAATGTCTTTTGCTGTTAAGTGCGGGCTTAGCTCTACAAAAACAGACTCGGGCAAAAAGAAGTACCGTCTAAGTTCTATTGTGCTTTATGTGCATGTGTCAAAGTTTATTTGAGCACTAACAATGAGCGAAAACAATTATATACCTCTTAAGGTGCGTTAACTACATTTTTTAACATGATTTTGGCATTTCTGAAAAACAGCAACGAAGAACGATCAAATTCAGATTTTTCAGAGAAAGTGAACCCACAGGTTATTTTTTACAATGCTTCTTTCTGTGTTTCTCGATGAATTTAAAAGCAGATCAAGTTAAAGTTAGATTTATTATCGAAGTAATATCAATAAATAAAATAATGTAGCTCTGTATTAGAGTCTTTTTTGAAAAGGCTTCAACAGTTTTGAGGTCATGTCTACATAATGCAGCTTCATATTTTGGCTTCCCTGATGACTGGGAAAGGTACGTATGTTGTAAACAATTTTCAGCTAGTTTCGGTAGAAGGCTGTTTCCTACAGTATTTTTATGGTGTCTAACCCTTAAAAGTTGCAAAAAGCACAGGTGCCATCGACCTAACATGGATTATCTATTTATTTACGATATGTTAGCTTTCTGACATACCAATGTTACCTTACCTTGCTTTCGTTAACTCGTTTCCTTAGAACTTAAACAATTCGATACTTGCAAGTTCGCAGAGTGAACACATCAAGAAAACTGGTGGACTTTTATGACAGGCGCCTCATTTGCCGGTCCAATCAAATCAGCCGAATGAGAAGGAAAAAAGAAGTTATGTTTCTGTGACGTGACCGGAAAGAGCCCTCACGTCCTTACAATGTAAGTGTATTACGTTCTTAAATACCTGTTTTACATGAACCGTGTCCACAACGTACAGCTTTATCTCTTTGCTAAATTACTAACTATGACATATAAATTTAACGTCAAGTATAACGTTAACTTTAATTTCTCAGTTTAATAAATTACTCAGATAATATCTACAGATCACAACTAGTATTACTCTCCTCAAATGAATGAATGTCTTCCGCCGGATCCTCAAGAACGTTCCTCTCGTGACATTTGCCGCGAGATGGGCTTTTGGGCCGTATACGGGTAACCGGAAAGGTACGCTGGTTGACTGTTTGAATTGTAGCTATCAAGTGGTAGACAGTCCAATATTCCTAATTACACTCGGTGTGAGTAACTTGTTACCGTTAAGTAAACTCTTTCTGTTTACGTTCCAAGACGTAGTTTAGATGACTTCTTGGCTATTTGACCCCAATATGTCCAATATCATTTATTAAATTACGTCAAACTCACCGCTAATAAACGAAGTACTCGTTGGCTCGAAAAGTACTTTGTATTCCTTTTATGTCTTCTTTATTTTGAAGCAGATTTGTTTCGTAGGATCATGGATTTTAGTTTTGTTCTTTCTTATTTCATAAAACAGCCTTAACGGCCCAATACAAAAGTAACACAGTATTGCTTGGGCAAAGAAAATAACATTCAACTTCGGCAATAAAAATTCAAGTGCAAACAACGTATTTGATCAATGCACTCATAAAAAAGAAACATTGTTTCCAACGATTCAATGATTTGTTCTTATGACTTTTGCAAAGAGATGAACTTTTGGACCGTGTGCAGAACCGTAAAAGGTTTGCACACGTTTTCAGTTCTTGTTTTGCAAAAAGATGCTTTCCAAAATACGGATTTTTCTCGCAGCTTGTTTGTAAAGATGTTCCAAGTTTCAGCCGACGAAGAAATAGGTAAATAAAGTAAACTTGTCGAGTTTTGAACTCCAAAACTTTTTCAAATTTGTGCTTTCGTGATTAGCGCGCGAAAAGCAAAACATCTCAACAATGTTTATATACTCTCATGCAAACACTTCTCTCGGCCAATCAGAGCGCGCGTACTATCTTAGTTACATTCCTTGCAGATTCGAGTTTCGATAAGTTCAAACAATTAGCCATTAACAGGTTCATTTGTTTCTCTTCAACTTAATACACTTACAAAATGGAAACATTAGAAACATTGTTTGGAAAAAGTTCATGGCACTAAGGGAATAAGGGAATTCTAGCAATATCCATGAACATCGTTAGCTCTTTGTGAAATCAATAAGGCATTCCAGTAAAGTTAGTCGTAAGATAGATTTCACTCAAGTTTCGGCTTTCAGATCAGCAACAGTCCAATATATCAAATATTAAAAATAATTGCACTAGATGCTCTATCCTTCGCCGGTATAACACGGCTTAATCTCATGAGTATATGAATCTTAAAAATGATTTCTTTCTAAAGTAGATTCATTTTCCATTGTTGGTAAATGGGTTTCAAATTGAAACGAAAACATTTTAAGAATGATGATAGATTTTGTTTTGTTTTTTGTCGAAAATTTATAAAACAGCCTCACCCAACTGACAAATTGCGTCGGACAAAAAATGTAACATGGAACTAAGCAATGATTCAAACGCAAACAACACAGATGATCAATACGAATAAATCAAATAGTTCATTGGGTTTCCTGTGATCACTTTTGCCGCGAGAAACGCGAAAACGGAAAGTACGCCGGTTGATTGTTGTCAAGTGTCTGAAGTATTGCTATAAAGTAGTCGAAAGTCCAATATTCCTGATTACACCCTGTGGTAAGAATACTCCGGACTGATTGCAAGTTAACTACTCCTAAAGCTTTGTTATGCATTTTAAACCCCCCGGAGCATTTTTTACTGTCACCAGGAATTTGACCTAAAGTGATTGCTTAGTCATGTCCAAAAACACGTATTTTAATAAAGCAATGGTCGTACCAAGATCCAGTCCTTGACGGAATGAAATTTTTCTGAAACGTATTCAGTTATAAGCTGGCTGTTCGTTAACATAAGGGTTACAGATCACAACTTAATTATATCAAAGCATACTCATATCTAGTCTATACCTAAACATATAAGGGAAGCGTAATTTTAAATTAGTTACTGTTGAGTTAACTCTTCCCGTTTACGTTCCATGACGTAGTTTAGATACTTCTTAGCTATTTGACTTCAATATCGTTTATTAAATTAAGTCAAACTTATAATACCCTTAATATTTTTTTTAGATTTCCCCTGTTTCATATTTTCTAAAACAGCCCAAGTCATTACGTCTATTCTAGTTTAAGACCCGAGTCCACAACGTACAGCATGTTTCTGTATGCTAAATCAATTTTGAAACATAACGGTTATACGTCAAGTAAATCATTCTACTTTTTAGAGTAACAAATCTTCTTCATAAAGGTTTTTCTACAGATCCCTCAATTCAACGATTTCTTTCTAGTATTATAAACGCAAAGTTTCATCAATTTCTCAGTTATCTTTGAGTTAACTCTTCATGTTTATGATCTAATGCATTGCTTGAATACTTTTGAGCTATTTCACTTCAAAGTTATTTATTAAATCAAGTTAATCTCTGGACTGTATTTCAGTAACATTTCAGCTGTTTTTTTTCGTTTTATAGAAACAGCTTTACCCAATACATTATGAGACGATTTTGAAATATCACGAGTGGTATTTATGCCAAATATCATGTACAAATCATGCTATTATTTGCTTATACTACTACCCGCAAAGGGTTTGTAATTTTCACATGTAGTTATTTCAAAAAAAAAAAGCTGAGATACCACTGTGCTCTAAGCCAATCAAATTGCAGAAATTTCTCATGTAGTAGTATAAACATTGAAAGCTTCTTTAAAAAAAGTAATAAGTTAGATGGGAAGGAACGAAACTGTTTTCACTCAAGTGTCGCCTTCAGAGATCAGTAACAGTCCAATATATCTAATTTATACTGTTGATATACTAAAAATATTTCCACTAACCGATCTACTCTTCGGGTAACACAGCTTTATCTCATGAGTATCTTTAAAATGATTTCTGCCTAATGCAGATTCATTTTCGATTGTTGGTAAACGGGTTTTAGGTTTAAAACGAAAACATTTAAGGAATCCTACTGATGAAGCAGCCAAATTTAAATTTTCTAGTTTTTTTCAAAGTTTTGATGACAGATTTGTTTTCTTTTTTGTCGACATTTTATACTACAGCCTCAACTAATTGACAAATTGCTCGGACAAACAATATAACATTGAACTAAGCTATGATTCAAGTGCAAACAACACGACTGAATAAATTCAAACAGTTCATTGGGTTCCCTGTCGTGACTTTGGTCGCGAGACGTTCTCAAGTGTCTGAAGTGCTACTATCAACTGGTCGAAAGTCCAATATCACTATTTGCTCAGTGTTAAGGGTACTCCGGATTGATTGCAAGTTAACTACTCTTTATAAAAATGGCTACTCTATCTTGCTCATTAACCGCTTAACAGGTTATTTAATAAAGTGATTGCATTTTTTTTTTTTTTAAAAATTAAAAAGCTTTGTACGCCCTGCAGAATTTATTACTGTCAGCAAGAATTTGACCTACAGTGATTACTTAGCAATAATCAGCTGAATAATTTTGTCAACGGTTAAAAACACTATTTTAATAAAGCAATGGTAGCAAGAGCCAGTCAAACAACAACATACAGAATGAGAAGTTTTCTCTGTCTGCTAAAACATATTCACTTACAAGCTGGCTGTATACAACTGTTCGTTAACATAAGGGTTACAGATCACAACTTAAGTATATCAAAGCATACCGTCTTAAACAAAGAAGGGAAGCGTAATTTTGAATTAGTTACTATTGAGTTAACTCTTCCTGTTTACGTTCCATGACGTAGTTTATATACTTCTTAGCTATTTGACTTTAATGTCATTTTGTTAAATTAAGGCTAACTTACCCTAAATATTTTTTTCAGATTTCCCATGTTTTGTATTTTCGAAAACAGCTTAGTGAAGTCAAATAACGCTGTATCCACTGACAAAAAATTCAACAAGTTCAGAACCAACTGGCTATTGAATGCTTCGTGGTTCTCTTCCGAATATAATCATGCAAAATAAATCATTGTTTTGTCAGATTACTACAACTGGAACGGCCTTCTTTATGCACCTATCAATGTAAATCCCGTGGGGGGGGGAGTGCGGGCAAGGGGAGGGGATTTTGATGCCTGGGACTATCCCCGCTGTCGGGCTTTTGATCGTGCGAGGCGACCCCGGGGTCGGGACATTTGACTTTGACCGACAGAAGCCTAGTATCAATTCAGAAGCAGTTACCAAGTCCGTCCCTCGAGGCTTCCTGAAAGTCACGTTGTTGGAGAAAGGGCTGAAAGGTATGAAGTTTTCATTTGTTTTAATCGCCATAATCCGATACTTTAAACTGTCATCTAAACAGATAATGTCTATTTTGAGGAATTTTTTATCTTCAAGTTCCCATCTGATTGTAAAACTCGATTGAAATCGAATTCCACCATGAAAGTCAGAAGTCATTATGGGTCACTGATCCGACCTGTTCCGACATGTTGAGCAGATGTTATAAAGCATTTTACGTTTTGTTAATATTATATAGCACGGTCAATCTTCCTGGAGTGATTTTGTTGTTCAAGATAAGAGATGCTAGTGGAGAGAGAAAATACTTAATTACAGCGAGTAATTTAATGGAGCTTCCGTTAACCGTAAATAAAAGTCGTAACAACGTGTCTGAAATGTTCTTTTATTCGTTTTATATAGTATTATAGCATTGTTTGTTTAGATTTTTTCCCCTGGGGTGGGGGCTTTTTTGACACTTTTGATTGACCTTTCGTTTCCCACCCTGGGGAATTTGATCGAAAAATTTTAAAATTTGTCAAATCCCCACCCCTTGCCCGCACTCCCCCCCCCCCCACGGGGTTTACATTGATAGGTGCATTACTTTGTGTTTAGGTTTTATCGTTGTCCCCTTTTTAAAACAGCTTAATATGAAACACATAATGTAGTGTTGTTGAAGAAAACTGTGATAGAGTAACAGGGTACACAATTTAGGTCCAAAAAAATTGCCATTGAATGGTTCATGGTTCTCTTACGCATGATACACAACGTAGTAGACGAAGTACTCTTTGTTTTGAAAAATTCATTGCTGTATTCCTTTTATGTCTTTTTGCAATAGTGTTACTTCCAGATTCGGCAAATCATGTTAACGAAATTCAAATCATATCGATATACCAACCTTGGAGGCTTAACGTTGAATTAGCAAGCCATTCAACACTGATTTAATGGATTTACTATAAAAACGGGAAACGGGCACGGGGAGCGGGGAACCTGGGGAACGAAACAGAGAATTGGAATGAAGTTACTAAAAGGTCTACAGTGTTACCATTTTTCATTTTCCCGTTCCCCGTGCTCTTTCCCCGCACCCCGTACCCCGTACCCCGTTCCCCGTTCCCCGTACCTTTTTCCCTGCCTGTTCCCTACTGCCTTCAGTGAATTTTCCATACAATCATTACATACTAATCAGTTTTTAGTATGCTCGTAGTCAATGAATGAGGTCAATTTCTTCGTAAATCGGCGTTTCAGGTTTTGATCGACTCAGTTCCATCCGATCAAGCCATCAAATCCTGTTTTTGTTTAATCACTCACCGCCAAAGGATCGTAGTCCTGTACATCAAATCGAAAGGTCACCGGCCCAGATCGATATCTAATTATTTCTGCTCTTGCCATGAAGTGTTCCCCATTATTAAACCAGTAGAGTGTCTTGGCTTTACCAGAATTCATCTTGTCGTAAGTGTCTTGGCCACGGGTGAACTCGCTGCCAGTTTTGTCTTGGATGTTGATTTTCATTAAACTTGATAAAGCAAACTCGATGACTCTAACATTCGTCGCAGGCGGTTGTTCTTCGGAGCTTAGGATTCCGTTCTGGTAGAGAATAATGTACCCACCGGTTGAAAATTGCGAGGATGAGAGCTGTGAGGTTTCCAGCCAACAACTTGATCGAGATTGGACGTTGTGGGTGAAAGTGACGGAACGTAATCTTCTCCGTCCAACTTTACCCGAAACAATCTTCATGGGAAAATCTGTTTCGTTAATGAAGTCAATAAATATGACACCTACCAGCACTCTTGTTAAGGCCACAACAGTTTTGTTGCCCTGAGGAAATAAAGAATTCTGGGGAGAGTGAGTGTCATGGCCTTCCAGTTTTAACTTAACGCACTGACTGGACACTTTACTTGCTTCAGATTCAACTGTCGCAGAATCAGGTAATTGCGGTAAATATAAGCTATGTCTGACTGCTTCTACGAGCCTCTTTCCTGATGTGTTTCGGCTTAAAACAACGATTTTCGTCAGTTTTCCTCCTTCATAGGGAAGGCTTCCAAGAAAGGTCAGATATTTTTCGTCAGACAGGAATGCAAGCTTTTCTCTCGCTTTCTCTTCTTGGCGTTTAATAATACGATAGACCGCATCTTCGTCTTCTTTTCTCCCAAGATCTGCAAATCGTCCGTTCGCAGCCAACAAAAGTGCCATGAAACAGACGTACGCCTCGCTGTAAGTCACCACAGCTGTCACAAAATCTGCTACGTCAGGATCTTCTGTGAGGGGGGATCCTTTTTCGTATTTGAATGGCAAAGGTGACTCTAGTCTGTAGGAAAGCTCACCCATAAATTGAACGTAGTCATTCCACAAGTTGGTGTCGTCTAGTTTTTCCGCTGACTTCAATGTACGTAGCTGAGATGTCTGGTTGCATACGCGATCCTTCAAACCTTGGAATCTTTGATCATGCAACTTTTGATTGAAGTTGACTAGTTCCTTGTGCACGACTTTTGCGAGTTGATCTACCACACTTGGCTGTGCATGTTTTGGCTTGCCATAACTGAGAATTGTACTAATAATGCCACAGATTGTAGTAATTATCGGCCCGTAAGGTCCACCAACGACGGACCCAATCGAAGAGACGATGTTTAAAACTCCTATAGCGATATCCACGGGATCGTCACTTTTGAATTTCTCGATACTATTCACCGTCACTTGGACAACTTTAAGAACTTTACCCACTGTTTCAGGGCTTAGTTCCTTCGTTTTTTCCTCGCTGTTGTTGTTTTGTTTTGTAACCCAAGTTTCTATTTCTCTTAGCTTTCTTTCGATATCTATTTTTAGATTGGCATTTGAGTCCACAAAATCTGACACACACCTACGCAATGAGTCCAGACATTCTTTGATATCGGGGCATGGAAGAGATGGACTTTGACAATGACTGTGGTAACGTGCAGCCATTATTTAGGCCTAGAAGTGAGAAAGGAGAAAGACAAGTGATTTTTCACTATGTAATGGTGTTGTCTGAAGCAATCACCTTAAAATACAATGAATGATAATATTTATTGTGGCATGTGAAGGTTAACGTTCGATTATCGTGTCTTTCACGGTCAGTATGCTATTGATCACGACGTTTCGACAACGCCAAGAATTATTCATACGAATATATTAAAATGAAAAAAATCCCAAATCTAGGTAAATCGTCAGAAGTAATTATATAACGGGAGAGGAAAGGAACTGAAAATTCATTCCCGTTACAGTGAGGGGGGCATTGGGGGACCGTCCACACCGCAACATGCCATAGAAAAAAAAAACAAAAACCGCATCACAAAAAAAGTGGCTAAACACCGACGTCGCAATTTTAATTTTGGTCCTACGATTAATCTAATCCAAATCTCCATATAATTGGGGATGGTTATCTCGGAGCTGGTTAGTGATAAGTAGAGAGTGAGTTTTTCCTATTTTTGCGAACTCTATTTTTTGTCTTGCAGATAGAAAAATGCATACAACGCCCATGACAGTCATGAAAAAAACAAACCCATGCAGATTTCGCCTGTCATCCATTTGTTTTGAAGTCTTTTTTGTATAAAAAGACCACACAGATCAGGCTTCGCTCCTGCCATAAAAAAAGCAGTGAGATCAATTTTACCCGACGTTCCTAGGAGGGCAGAACTTGTTTTGGCTTGTTTTATTGGGTCGTTGTCGATCTTTTGTTTATTAGTTTTGAACACTCGTTCTTTATCACTTTGGGTCGTTGTGGATCGTTTAGGTCGTTTGGCTCGTTTTGCCTGGTTCCTCGTTTCAGTCACTACGGCCAAATGATAAACCACAACATTGCACAGTGTTCGCAAGTTATTTCGTTTCACCGTAGGTTTAAAACCAGAAACACCGCACACCGCACGGTTTAACACCGCAACACCGCAAGATGGGATTTTATTCACCGCAACCACAAGGTCCAGACGAAACCCGTCGAAAACCTCTGAAAAAATGGGTTATTTTGATCGCGTTACAGTCTCGTTACACATTCTATAGACCGCAAACCAAGAGACTGAGGGCTCGCCAGATCGGCTTACAGTATACTTCGTGCCTCGGTCGCCCTTCGGGCGACGTGCCGTGCGTCAGCGAGGATATGGCTTGCGGTTATTGATTTTCAAAAGTCGATCTGGGTCAGATAAGAAGCTAAGAAATCGTTTACAGTAGATTTATAAAGATCCCTTTGGGCTGATTAATCGTGCTAAGCGACAGGTATAGACATTTTTCAAAGTGAGACTTTAAATAAGTAATTCATTTATTCACACAAAACTTCTCTGGACCCTGTGCCGTAACACCGCATTTAATCCCCGTGTCCCCCTCCTTAGTGAGAAAGCCGGAACCAAGAGAGAGCACGCAAAAGACGTAAGTTGTTCATCAGATATGCGTTACTCAGTGTACTGACATCAGCTCTCAATGCGAGCAACATAACCATTTGCGGGCAGCGCAAAAGTGCATGGAAACTATCTTCTTAAAATGACAGCGTAATTAAATATAGTTTGGGTTAAAATGCACTACACAGTTCTGTTTCGCGTAGTAGCCAACCCTGGACCTCTTCAGGCAGAACAATTTTTTGGTTATAATTTAAGGTCACAAACAGTTGAGTTTTATGCTATACTTGTGACAAATCATGAATAAAATACAATCGTGAAACGAAGCTGAAAAATCAGAGTCCTTTTATGCATGTAAACACGTATGTAAAGGTAGGCATTCTAATCTATTTTGCTTGGGAAGCGGATTCAGCTGAATTTGTCCCCACTTTAAGATCGGAAGACTATTCAACTCGCATTCATTTGTTCTGCGTGCAATTTATCAATTTTTTTAACTACTGTGACAGGTAAACTTCATTGCAGTTCTGCACGACATTACTTACCCTTGTGTTGGCTTTTTACGGCCACAATCTCAGGTCCGAAACTTTCGAATCGACGAGAAAAAATAACACCGATTGTGCGCTGGATGAAAATTAAAACGACCTTTCTCAGCGTGATGTGCATGTGACTTGCGATCCAATGCTGATCAAGTGTTCCAGGAAAACACTTCGAAAAAACACCCTTCTATGCTACGCCCAATTAAGCAAATCACGCAAGGGAAAGAAAAACAGTACTGTATTCGTGTCTAAACTGGTCGTTGATCATGGGAGTATCCTGTGTACAGACCCCTCTCCCCTCAGGGAAAATCCTGAGGGGAGGGAGGTCTGTACACAGGCTATCATGGGAGCTAAGTAAGATAAGACCACCTTCATCGGAAAAGTTTGCTTCTGTTGTTTCTTTGATCTTTCTGTTCAAGCCAAAGCGATCATGCGGGAACACTGATTCATGACTAATCAGATTGAGAGCGAAACATAATTCCTTCTTTTTCCCTTCAGTGACCCTTTTTGACCTTTTCGGGGTAATCCTCGTTTAAATATTGGTCAGAATTTCTCAGAACTTTACATTCGCTTCCGTGCCGCAATGTGCATTTTGTCTTTAATCCCGGGAGGGGGGGGGGGGGGGGTCTTTAATACCCTAACCAGGAGCCGGCACTGTCGTTTGCGGTCTTGTTCAATTTTTAGGTTATCGGAGTTGAAAACAATGTGTTTCTTTTCTATGTTTCGATATGTTATGGGGACATTAGCGTTTGCACGTTTATTGTAAAAGATGCTTAGTTTCCTTTGTTTTACGTCAACAGCGTGTGGGGTATAAATAGAGATTGGCCATGTCATGACAGGACAACTTTTCTAAGGTAAGGAGGTAAGGTAAGATGATCTTTATTTATGTCGCACCGTGTTACAAATTCATTAGGCATGAAGTATTATTACAAATTTAAAAACCTTAATTACATTTACTGGGTTCCGCTAAATACAGTATTAAATATTCAATTAAGTATATACGAAAAAAAAGCCTGTTTTCCATGAATGCCGTGCCTTAGTTGACATTATAATACCGTATTTATTCGAATAAGCGCCCAGCCTCGAATTAGCGCCCACCTCGAATAAGCGCCCATCCCAAAGGCAGAAAAAGTTAATAAGCGCCCACCCCTCCTCCTCCCAATCAAACTCAAATAAGCGCTCACCCCCACCCCACCCACTTGAGTGAATAAATTCTAATAAGACACTTCCCCGAGGAAGGAGTTTCTTTCAGAGTATTGTACAGAAACATTGCTTTGTTACTTCTTCGCGTTTTGTTATTAGCATTTATTGTTTTGTTGCAAAATAAACATACTTCACTTGCTGAAAATAGTGAAAATTTAATAAGGGAAGGACCATTAGAAAACTTATGGGGGGGCGGGCGAAGTACGAAGTACGCGCAAGCGAAAATTAAATGAAAAAAATTCTTACACGCCAATTAATCCTAAAAAAATATTCATGCTATAGCCTAAAAAAATTCATACAAGGAATTTGATGACGAAAAAAAATTCCTGCGGCTCGAAAATTCCCCTCCCCCCGCCATAACTTTTCTAATGGTCCGTCCCTAAGCTCCCAGCCTCGAATAAGCGCCCACCTCGAATAAGCTCCCACTCTCAAGGTCCAAAAATTTAATAAGCGCCCAGGGCAGTTAATCGAATAAATACGGCAACTGTGTAAAAGTGACTTAAAATTACGTAGGCGTTTTGCTTGCCTTAATGTTTGAAGAAGACTATTCCATAGAACAGCACCACTGCTATCTATCGTCTTCCAGATCATGGTGTTTTTAAAATCTCAACATTCATATGTATTTGCTAATGAGGTTTATTGATATTCAGCTAAAGAAAATTTGTGTTAAATTTTATGCGCTTAAACATTTTGGTAAACAGTGGCACCATGTCTTATAGGGTTGATATATAACATAACATCGAAATGCTGGAACTATTAAGTCTCTCATCGATAGTCAGTCTTTCAGTGTGTGGGGACACAACCTTCCTTCTTAACTCAATTGATGTCAAAATGACGTATCAATATACTTTTCTGGAAAAGTGTAAGTTAACCCTTCAAGTCCCAATGGTGACCGACGTCAATTTTCTCCTGATTATGCCAATACATTATCAAGAGATTAGGTTATGAGAATTAATAAAATGATTACCAAAGAGAAAATGGTTTGATCTTTCATCAAATTCCCTGAACACATTCTTTACGGAAATGTATAGAGATCAGTTTGGAGAATTTGATTCTGGATACTGGGGCTAAAAGGGATAACGATTTGGTAATGACAAGAGAGAATAACGGGACAAAGAGAGAAACGCCCAGTCTTATGGCGTACGATTCCCGCCAAAATTCATTGTTTGAATTTTAACTTCATGATTTAAATTTTCAACTTCAATACTTAAATTCTACAGCTCAATTCAAATTTGTTTACTCTTCTTTTAGATTTCACATTATTGGAAAACTTTTTTGCACTCATCTTTTCGCTTTTTAACTCTTATATGAAGAAGTTTTCCCCTTCTTTATGTCCTATACTCCAATTCTGAAAAACAAGTCAAAAAAGGGGTAACATGGTCAAACATAGTGTAACAGGAGCCTCTTGAGTTTACAAAGTTGAGACGCTGCACTCAAATGTAACTATCTAAGTGTCAGTTCGTTTCTGGCAATTTGAACTAAGACTGTACCAGTTTGAAGGCAGGCTCGTTACCTTCGCTTCTTTTTTAACCTTCAAAATCACAGTTTGTAAAATTTCGAAGTTCTCTTTAGCCATATTAAACTGATATCTTATCTTGAGACCAACTGCTACCAAAGACGGCATACTATACGCAATTCTCTAAGAGAGAACAAGTTAAGTGAAGAACGTTAAAATTTGCTTTAGACTACCAAAATTTGTTTTCATGCATGCAAAAAAGAATCATTCTCGTTCTTAATTCTTGCACAAAAACAGCCGCTACTGACTTTGGTTTTTAAACGTTTTGTTCATAAGGACTCCATACTGAAACTTTGGTAAGAAACTCCCCCTCAAGCAAATACTATATACTTCAATCTCGTATTGCAAGAGGATCAAAGTTCTGAATCACAAATCGCCAAGTAAGAGTTGGCCATAAAAGAGTCTCTGCTCTTGCCATAAAGTGCATTCCACGGTCAAACCAGTAGAGAGTCTTCGCTTCACCAGACTTCATAGCGTTGTAAGCGTTTTCCCCTTGAGTGAACTCATTGCCAGTGTTATCCTGAATGTTAATCTTAAGTCTCAGAAAATGATTTCGGCAGAAAGCAAATTCTATTGCTCTGGTATCTCCTGGCCGTGGTGTCAAATCGTGGCTTACGTTTCCATTCAGAAAAATGATCATATATCCACAAGAAAAGAACACTGCTGTCCAAAAGCCTACTGGACAGGATGAACGAGGCTGTACATCGTGAATAAAACTTAATTCGCCTCTCCCACCTTTCTCGCGGGAAACAATCTTCATGGGAAAGTCTGTCTCATTGACGCACTGAAGCCAAAGGGGGGGACCGAACACATGTTTCTTTATCCACATAAAGCCATATCCAGGAGGCACGTGATGTCCTTGTAATCGCAACTTTACTGATTGGCCCGCTACTTTAGCTGCAGCAGATTCAACCGTTGCTGAATCAGGCATTGGCGGCAAGCTTAAGCTTCTTCTGACTGTTTCGACCAGCCCTTTACCTTCGATATTTCTGCTTAAAGCGACGATCTTTAAAAGTTTTCCTCCTTCATAGGGCATCCTTCCAAGAAATGTCAGAAATCTTGCATCTGAGAAGAAGGATAGTTTTTCTCGCGCATCATTCCGCTGACAGCTGATTCTTCGATCCACAACATCTTGTTCGTCTTTGTAATCCTGCCCCAAGGCTTCAAATGTTCCTTTAGCAATTATCAGAAGAGCCATGAAGCAGTTGTAAGCCTCACAGTAAGTCACCACAGCTGTCACAAAATCTGCCAAATCAGGATCTTTTGTGAGAGATCCTTTGTCATACTGAAATGGCAGGGGTGCTTCAAATCTGTTTGACAGCTCACCTAAGAACTGAATAAAGTCACTCCATAAGTTGGGATCGTCTAGCTTTTCCCCTGACCTCATCGTGCACAACTGTGTAAACTGGTCTGACAGGCGGCGTTTCAAACCATTGTATTTATGGTCTTGCAATTTTGTGTTGAAGTTTAAAAGTTGCTCGTGTACAACTTTTGCGAGTCGATCTACCACACTCGCTTGCTCCGGTCTCTTATAAGAGAGAACAGCACTGACGATTACACAGACTACTTTCAGTGGACTATGAGGTTCACCTGTTAACTCTGACATACTCGCTACTATCTCCAAAATGCCTTCAGCAATTTCCAGTTTCCCGCTACCTGTTTTGAACTTTTTCATGCCATTTATTGAGGCTTGGAGAGCTTTACCCACATTTTCAATGGGTATTTTCTCTGACTTTTCCTTGCTTTTCTTTTTCTGCTCAGTGACCCATGCATTGATCTCAGTCAACTTGGCTTCGCAAGAGGATTTCAGTGAGTCTCCCGAGGCAGAAACATGAGACAGACTCTTTCGCAAAGACTTGATCTGTTTCTCGAGATCACTAAAGAAAGTAGCGCATTTTTCTCCGCCAGACTTAGATGATTCCATTTCAATCTAAACCGAGAGAGAGAAGGACATCAATCCCTGGTATATCTGCTTTATTCCAAATGATGTTTAATTCTCAATAATCCCCCCAAAACATTGAAAGGGTACTGATTTTAAGCTCTTACATGCGGCACCTGATATCGTGCAAGCTTTCATAGCCTGCTTCTCACTATATGCTTTGATGCTGAGGACGTTTCACATTTTTGCTCACTCAAGGAAAGGAAGAAACGTTTTCCCAATCCAGCGGGTGAGAAAACAAGTATGTGTTTAGAGAGAACAAGTTTGAGAACGACTGTGCAAAATGGCACGTTTTGGCCCGAAACAGGGTAAGGATTCAGAGAACTTGGTGGTACACTTTTAAAAGCAAGAATTCCTAGGAATGCCCCCCCCCCCCCCCCCAACCCCCCGTCCGCCGGAGTCATACGGTGCGTTTTTCATTTACCAACAATTTAGGAAACGCCCATGGAAACAACAACAACGACAACAATGTATTCATTTACAGAACTATAAAGTTTACAACACTTTATGCCCCGCAAATAGCTTTTATGCTAATCTAAAAAATTTATTTAAAATTTTAAATAAAGACGATATTAAATTAAATTACACTAGTAAAGAGAGAAGGAAAAGAATAGAAATACAATAACATACAGAAAGAAACACCTAACATATCAATTCAAGTACAGGGATAATCCGATTTGTTTGAAAGTAGACTTAGACTGCAAAACAGTCCGTATTTTTGCGTATTCAAGTACGCGCGAGAAGTCAAACAAAAGGTCTGGAACGAGGCTGAAAACAGAGAGCGAGACCTGGGCAGAGACGCTAAAAATACGTTTTTTTTTCTCTCGCCTCGCACGCCCTACGGGCGTACGGCACGCTTTACCGATTTCTTTACTGATTTTGAGAAAAAAACCGACTGTTTTGCAGTCTAAAATAGACTCTGAAACTAATTACGTATCAGGTTAATTTCTTAAAATGATTAACATTCAAATAATTATCTTCGTTATCTAAAACATTAAGGAGTAGTGATTTTATTTTTTTACGAAAATTAGACAGAAAGCGGAATAGAATTTAAAATAGTCACACCAATTCTAGTAAAAGACTTTTTCATTTTTTCAGTTCTTGAGAATTTGACAGATGTTTTATACTGATTTTCGCAAACTTAAGACTTTTAGGAGCTGCCTTAGCTAAGAATGGCCGTTATACATTAAATAGCTGAAAGGTCCATCGAGTGAAGTTTATGCTCTCGTCACCAAAATTCAAGATTGTAACACAGATATTGTCGTGAAATTTTAAAGCTTGTGAAAACTCGTAAATGGAACATGCATTTCCACCGGGAAAACAGGACTACCTTTTCAAAATTTCACTTATTCCCGGGAATTTTCCAGTGCAACGCCCGGAAAACGTGTTTTCTATTAAAGTACAAACATTAACCACAAGGGACTGCAAAGGACCGCAAACGAATATGCCGAAGAACGTAGGATCTATAAAGACCTGATCAGCAAAAATAATAATGTAGACATATTAAATTCTGCAAGCAGAATACTGTAATGCTGATCGTACTACGTGAAAATTAACTCTGCAAGACATCAACACGACACCGAAAGAACTCAAAACAGAAAGGGATTGTAGCCATAGACAGCTGTTTCGCCCTCTCGGCTTTCTATCTTTCTGTTAAAACATCCCAACCGGTATTTCCGGAATTTCTTGATAAATGAATTCAAGCGTCCACGACAAGTGCTGATCACTCTTTAGTCAGGGAAAAACCCCGGCGGATGAAGTTTCAATTTCTTTTACTTGCCAAATACCTTTTTTGAATTTATAAGTGATTTACATTTTCTCTGTTCGATCGAGTCCCTATATAATTCACATAATTTCACATCTGTTTCTACGTTTTGCTTGGATGCTTATTTGCATGAATTGATTTATCCTCTTTTCATCGCTCGGCAATAGGGTCCAATAGCAATGCCAGTGGAGAGCGAAACCAATGGTGGCAGGTCCGTGCACCCTTCGTTTCAAGTCAATTTTTCCATAAGCTTAATCCACTCACTATCGGCACACTACTCACCTGAGGCTTTTTCTTGTCTTTCTTTCTATCTGTAACCTACAGCAAAGATCTGTTTCGTTGTATGAGAAAGTTCAGTGCTCACTTCCTACTGTAGTTTCTTCTGCTTCCTCTTTCGATTCCGGGGTCTGAGTGTTTCAACCGGTGGAGTCTGGAAACCAGGGAAAACGGAAGCCTTTTGTTCAGTTTCTACTCTGTGTATGCAGCACTCAAAGTTTTACACCTTAGCAACAACATAGGGCTTGTGATACGGCGGATTTGATTATATTAATCTCTAAATCATCTTAAGGTTAATTATCGAGAAGAAAAAACAGTTCTGGGTTTCTCTTCATATGTCATTCATAATGGAAGTACCAGATATCATTTCCTTAACTGCGAAGAGCTCTTTTTATCGAGATAAGCTCCTACACAATAGATGAAAACATTCAAAATGGCAGGTCTTGCGCCTTTTGGACGAGATGATCAACCGCATCTTGAGGTGAAAATTGTTGGTGGGAAGCGTGTCGAAGTTCCAGTTGACAATCATGGAAAGCCACTTAATCAGTCAAAAACTGTTAATCGGGCAGAATGGAGCCTTCCAGGACAACAGTATGGTCAAAGGTCTTCGGTTTTGTCAACAGCAAACTCTGAGAAATCGAGCTCTATGATCTCGCCTCCTCCGTGGATAAACAGAACTGACACACCGCCACGAAAAATTCTAAAATCACTGGAAAATCCTGATGATCATCAAAGTAAGTCTCTGGAAGGCCTGAGAAAATTTTCATCTCCAAGTTCGCCGCAAGTTTTACCACCGATCCAAAAGAAATCAGGAGTTGATGGGGATCAGTCTACAAGAGATTTGGCTTCAAGACTTAATGCAGTGTTGCTGGGATTCGATACTATAAAACTAAAAGATGCTTATCTCAGTTTTGCAGGTTATGACTCCACTTTGACAGGATTTGTTTCTGCGGAACAAGTCGAGAGAGAGTTTTTTAGACTAAAGATTCCTCTTAAAGGAGAGCTTTTAAATGAGTTGTTGGTAATTTTCATGTCTGCTCACAGGCCAAATTGGGTCAATTATGAACAGCTTTTGAAGTTCATCAGCAATGCTGTTCAACCATCTGTCACAAGAGAGTTTAACATTCCAAAGCTTGATCTGACGTCAAATCCAGGTGATCGACTCCAACAGAGAATGTCCGGCAATTCGCCTAGGGCTGAAGTCAAATTGCCACTTAAACCAAATCAGGTATCACCAAGGTCTGATGATATGCCAAAAGGCCGCCAGAGTGCTATAGCGGCAAGAAAAGCTTTTCAAGATAAGCAAGATACAGAGATCTTGTTGCAAATGGAACAAATGCTTAAAGAGATTGACCATGCCCAGGCACATGTACAGGCATTGAGAAGACATCTAGAGGAACAAGATGGGGCAGGAGCAGAATTTATATCCTCACAAAAGGTATTTAACACTCTCAATAAGCCCTTTGCAGCTTACGTTCACCTGATCTGCTGAGAAACAAAAGTTTTCAAAAATTTGGATAAACCGTCAAGATTACCAGAAATGGAAAGAGCATGAGAAAATTAGGTGGAGAGCCAATTTTGAGGTGACTGATGTGCATTGAATGTCTGAAAAATTAAATAGGGTTTGTATGGAAAAATTTTGTGAGCCATAAGGCTTGTAGTGTGAGAAAAAAGCCGGCATTTCGCGACGCCACCAATGGTTTCCCCCCAAAATGTCTTCTGAGAAACAAAGGCAGAAATTCCATACTGAAGTTGCGTCTCTACCCAGATCTGGGTAAGTTCCTCTGATTGGATGAAGCAATTTTTTATCGCAACTGTGATGTTTCTACATCCTTTTCTATAAAATTTTTTGTTTGATGATAGTTCCTCACCCTTCCTTTCAGCTAAAGATAATATGTTTGCGGCATCATATTCCTTTCAACAACTCATTGTTAGACAAGGTCATCGACAGACTTGACAGATACAACTCTGGAAAAGTGAGGTTAGTGGAAATTTATGATAGTGTAAGAGGATTTTAGGGAGAATGTTGCACACCTCCACTCAAATTATTTCAGGAATACTTGGCAGTGATTTCACAAATTTTCTGATGTAAGAAATACATTGAATTATTTTATCATGATATTCCTATCTTGAAAAGAAATATCGTGGTTCACTGACCAGACACTTTGCATCAGTGTATTCTTACAGCCCTAGAAGCTGACAAGGAACGAGACGTCTTGATGAATTCCATAGTGGTGATCTAACTGTTTAACAGTCGGTAATCTTTTTAATACACCGAGAGAGACATTATAGCAACATTATGAACAAAGAAATAAACATTATATACTTATTTCAGTTGGTTAGAATTCATGTCCTTTGTGGAGCGAGCCCTGCCTCTTCCAACATCCAGCATTTCTTCAAGCCACAGTTACAGTAGAAATGGTGGGCGTGTTCTAGAAACTCCCCCTGACAGACCAGTGTGGGAAACAAGACAGCCCCTTAAGGGAGTCAGCCATGAAGGCAGGTACCCATCTTATGATACAAGCATGGATCAAGAACAACATAACATTCTAGGTATTACTATGACAATCAGTATTAGATTTCTCCCCCAGGGGGGTTACTCTGGATTTCAGCTTCCAACTGTCCAGCATGCTGATTACGGTAAAAGAGTGAGGGGCTTACTCCTTTTGGAGATTCATGAATGTAAGGTTACATGCAAAGTGGCCTGCATGTAGAGGTACTACATCACAAGCTCTTAGACTTTTTCTAATAATCTCAAACTTTCATATACCACCACTTATTATAACAAGTGACCACATTCTAGGTATTGTATAAGTGACCAGCAATCCAAATCAACAAAATTTTCTTAGTCAAAGCCCTAATGATATAGTAAGGGTTGTAACCTCAAGAAAATGACCACCTTTCTCATAAACACCCACAGTCTCTTTTTGGCTTGATGGTTTGTAATAAAAAAAAATTCCAATGTGACGCATGGTCTGTTCTAGGCTGCTCAGAGGATATGAAGAACTTTCAATGCTAAACATGGAACTAAGGATATCATAACTTGGAATCTAGACGCAATGAATGCTAAGGCTGTCACCAAGGGCCAGGGGTTGGGTATTTAACTCTTTCACTGCCAAATTAGACTACGAGTAGTCCCCCATTTTTTCTCAGGGATAGTAGGGCGAGTGAAACGCGAGCGCGCGTGAAAATCACCCCACACCATAAAAGGCGACACTTGGCAGGGAGAGAGAATTCTCGCGTGGGGTGATTTTCATGTGCGCTCGCGTTTCGCTCACCCTACTATCCCTGAGGAAAAATGGGGGACTATTCATAGTCTACTGCCAAATGTACCGAAAAGCAAATTTCGACCAAATTACCAAATTTCATTTTTTGATATTTTGAAAAACAAATAGCATCATGTGTAAGTACAGGCAGAGAGCTTTCATTTGAATGGTCACATCATGGATTTCGTCCACAGACTCAAAAGTTAGAGTCACCTTACAAAACTCCTTCAAGCACTCAGGCAGGAAAAGGGTTAATCCCTTGGCTGCCTTACAAATAATCTCAAGTTACTTTCATAGGAAACAAAGTGAAAAATAGAACCAACAGAACATTATAACTCTACAACTGACTGGAATCTTTGTGACAGCCCTGAAATTCCCTTCCAAAAAATAAATGGGTCCAGATCTCTTATCATAAGAGACCCTTTGCAGCTTGATTCTTGTATTGTAAGAGACCACTTCTCAGATGCAGGGTGAAAAGAAAAACATTTTTATAGCTTGCCATTTGGGCAAGCTGAAGCAAGCATTTACTAGCCCAGATGTCATTTCAACTAGCCCCAAAAGCTTTTTGACGAGCAGAATTGATTTCACAGTTCTTCTGTTACTCAAATTGCTCAAAAAAACATCAATTGCCCATCGGGCAAGTTAAAAATAGAATTCACTAGCCCGATAGCAAAATCCACTAGTGCCGGGCTATCGGACATTACTTTCTTTGCACGCTGCAGATGGTATCACCAAATGTTTGTATTTTGGGTGGGGCACTTACAGGAGGTTTGACTGGATTTTGTATTTTGACAGTGAAAGAATTAGAGGAACAAAGAAGAGGAAGGAGCTACAGACAACATCACGATCCTGAAGGGAGTGGTATAAATGGAGACCATGTAAGGTCACAAGAGGCTGAAGTATCAGAACCAGTTAATGAGAGGCAAGGAGATCTGTTAAGACGTCAGCATGAACTGATCGAGAAAAAACGACAGATTCAAAAAGAGCAAGAAGAAATTGATCAGATCATACAGCACCAGAAAAAGAAATTGTATGGAGATGATCGGGATTATGATCCACCGCGTTACCACGAGGAGGAAAGTAAAGTCAAGAGGTTTATGAAGCTGGCAAATGCACTTTATGTTTGTGATTCTGATCAGTCAGGTTAGTGTCGTGATTCTAATACAGCTCATTGATCTTTTAGGATCCAATTTTTGTTGACTTCACACTAGACACATAGTTAGTTTCAAGTACACTGTACAGTAAGCACTTGATTCAATTGCATCTGGAAACCTTAAATCGCGCTGTAGGAAACATGGTTTCACACTTGTTGACAAAGTGCATGTATATTATTTGAAGTCAATATCTCTGTTCATTAGAATCTTAGAACTGCTGCATGTGCACATAGTGCAAATGGTTTCCATTTATTATTGGCCTTTATTGGCTAAAGTGTGTTGCAGCCCTTACTTGGTGGCGAACTTCGGCTTCTTTGAACACCAATGTTTCCGTGGTCACCAACAAATAGAAAACACTTTTCTATAGTCTTGCTTAAGACCATAAAAATGGCTATTGTAAAACCACTTGATCCACTTGAGTTTTGAACATTTTGATGTCAGTTCTGCTGTCTATCAAGTAAAGGCCTTGGAAAATAATATTGTTGTCTATTTCTTAAATAGATCCCCTCTATTGCTCAGTGCACATTCATATCTCCTTCAATTCTAAGGCTTCGCTATTTTATAGGTCTTATTGATGTGGATGAAACCCATCGCTTGCTAAACAACTACAATCTCGTGAACCAGCTGGGATTCTCTGCTGAACTGATTGAAAAGACGTTAAGAAGTTGTTTAACAACAGATGACAAAGTTAATGTAGACGATTTAATAGATGAACTCAAAGGACATCTTTAGAAGTTATTCTAGGCTGTCGCTTGGAGACTGTTGTGTGTTAATGTTGCATTGGTCTTAGCTATCCGTAAATCTGAAGTTTTGCTCATAAAGAAGTAACACTACAAAGTCAGAAAGAACTATTGGTACATGTAGTAGTTGTAAAATTAAGAAATATTTACGAGAAAGAAAGTTGTACAAAGTTTTAATCTTTCCAGGATCTCCCATGAAACAGTTATAACGTATTGAAACAGGTAAACGCTATTATTATAGTTCTAAAGAAGCTGTTTTCTCCGAGACCATTGTTCAAAATCCTTTTTATAGTTATACTGTCAGAGTTCTAACATTTATGCCAAAATTTAGTTGAGCAAAGTTTGTTATAAAAGTAGTTATAATAGTTTTAATACTACTCAACCTGCAGCGGGGGTAGGGGAAGGAGAGTTTTTCCCTTCTCCCACCCCCTTCTCCTCCCAAAATAATTTGAACGCAGATCAATTCTTGGGGGTGTAGGCTGGAGAGGGAGGGTTTTCCCTACTCCCAGCCCCCTAAGAGTTTGATCGCAGATCAACTCTCGGGGACGGCAGTGGAGGAGGGAGAGTTTTCCGGTACTCCCCTCCCTCAAAAGCTTGCTCGTGTGCTATATACTACTGGCTGCTAGCGAAGACTGCAAGCAAGCTCTTCATTTATGGCGAGCAAAGCAAGCTGCGAGGGGCACTCGCGTCTCCTTTCGTGTGCTGCTTTTGTGTGACTTCTCGTGACTCCCTCAAATTGTAGTCTCTGACCCCCATGTTACCAAAGGGGAGCTTGCTCGCAGGCTACTGGTAGGAAGTGCACCTTCCATCTGCGACCCATCCACGTGTACATGTTCCACTGGTCACCATCATAACGCGTGATCACTATCATAACGCGTCATCACCATTATAACGCGTCATCATTATCGTAATGCGTCGTCACCATCATAATTTGTAATCACCATCATAACGCCTCATCACTATCATAACGCCTCGTCACTATCATAATGCGTCGTGACCATCATAACGTGTAATCACCATCATCACCATCATAACTCCTCATCACTATTATAACGCATCATCACTATCATAACATGTGATCACCATCATAACAAGTCATCTTTATATCCTTTGTTATCATCACTTTTGTCATCCATGACTTCCACAGTGCTTATACATACACAATTATGTACACAGTTATATGTGGTGAGACAAACAATAAACAAAAGTGAAAACCCTTTTTAAGATAAAGCAGATTCTCTTTGGTGTTTACTGTCCTTGACACATCTCCTTGCACCTTTCCTACATTTAGAATGCCTGAAACAGGCCCGTAAAAAGTTTGAGCTGCTGTCGATTAGGATGCAATGGGGATGTAACCTGAGTATCAGGGCCTCCAAAGCTTGCGTGGCTAGACTACAAGTAGTCCTCATTTTTCCTCAGGGACAGTAAAGCAAGCGATACGCGAGCGCGGGTGAAAATCACCCCACGCAAGAAGCGTGGGGTGATTTTCACGCGCGCTCGCGTGTCACTCGCTCTACTATCCCTGAGGAAAAATGGGGACTATTGCATGGCAGGCGTTTGAAAGGAAAGGGGAAAGGGATTCCGGGTGCCTGAGAAACGCTAAAGGCGCGCGAGGGTGAGGGTTCTCCCTCGCACGCGATCTCGTGCCAGAAGTCTCTTCCGCTTCCCTTTCGAACGTCTGCCACGCAGGCTAGTGTACCCTCAGCCAGCGACAGATCGGAGAGAACATTAATTCCGGATTCCACCTAAGCAACGGGCAGGGTTGGGTCGAGGGAAAAGAATGAGGTGCACTTGGTTTTCCGCACCCCTCCCCTCGAGAAATTCCTCGCAGGAGTGTAGCTTCTGTCTTAAACTTCTTATTTTTTTAAAAACTGTGGAAGGCGTATGCTCTTTCGTGCTAGTATTGTCTAGTCCCCTTCGTTATCATGGATTTTTTGAGGCAGTTTATTTACTTAGTATCAGAAACAGATAACGCCTTATCCCGAGAATTATTTACAGATAACAAAAGCTCCATGAGTACTGACTCTGCCTAACAAGTAAAATTAACAAGTAAATTTTTTATCTCCCCTTGGTGAAAATTTAAATTCACCGTTACTATTCCAGATAATTGACTTATTAAATAATGATACATAAACACAATTAAGAATTTATAATAGAATTTTTTTATGCGCCTACATGTGTATGAAACACAAAAGGCATCGTTTAGAAGACAATTTTGTTACCCCATGGGACTTCCAAAACATGCCATAAGATATCAGTGGTATTTATTAACGCGTCCATGCTGAATATGGAGTTTGTTTACTCGCAAGTTCGAGATAACTTCTGCCGTTCATGAAAGCTGTAGCTAAACCTATCAATCTAACCTTATGAGCTCCACGGACAGATATTTGATGAACGATGTGGAGTGGAAAAAGAGAAAACTCGGCTACAAATTATGTGCCAAACAGGACAGTTATTAGTGGCGACTCAAAAAGTCCATCGAAGATTTTGGGCTCTACCGTGAGTAAACTGAAAAACTTTGAGCTAAAAAGAAGCAAGTCTTGGTGTAATTCAGTGAGCCGCATTCGGAACCGTAGAAATCTACTGAAGAGATCGACCAGCTTAAAAGGTATTTATACGATAAACCGTAGAATCGCCACTTATAAACCATAGGATTAGACCGGCTTCATAGTTTTATACCAGATCTTGCTAGACATTGTCAATATGATCTTCTACCACACTATCCAGCAGGATAAGAATTGCCCCACGCGATCGTGATGCATCTTGTATCCGATGAATACATTTTTTTTAACTTGCGAATTTTCCTGCTGTGTTTGTACATTCCGTGTGTATCCGCCGGCGCTGATTTCTTTCACTTAGTTGTAGAAATCGCCTGTCTGTCCATCACACTTACGGTAGACTAACAAAGGGTGCTTTTCAGTTCAATAATTCACACACTCTCTGTGATAATATTACTTAGGCTTGATTTCATTTATTAAATTTAGCGAAATTAAAGTGAAAGGCATTTTTATCTTAGCTATACAAAATATCACCAGTTACATGCACTTCATGTAGTTTGCGGAGGTACAGTGTCCTCTTTTGGTGAATGTGACTATTGTCAGATCTCATAACGTTTTTCAGTTGTCACTTTTGTTTAATAACGATCCACTGTGAATATTGTTTTGGCTAATACCTTTGTTTTAATTTTGCTTTTATGAAATGGCCAGCTCAATCGAATCTTAATACTGATAAAAACAAACAAATAATTGAGAGCTTAAAGTATGTGTGAAACAGACAATCAATCACAGATAGATCAATCAGCAATACTACTGACTGTATAGAATATAACCAGACGTCGTACGGGCAACTCAATCAATCAATCAATCAATCAATCAATCAATCACCAAACTGATTAATCATGATTCATCAATAAGCATATTGAATCAAACCCCCGGGGGGAGAGGTACTCCCCTACAAGAGGCTAATATGGAAGTTTCGCTGGATGGGGTCGCATTTTCACGACTCGATTGACTATAATGGGGTCGCATTTTCAATAGATTTACTAGAATGGGGTGGCACATTTCGGATTTTTGGAGTAAGTATAAAGGGATTCAAAATGGGAAGATTCTCAGGTAAAAAATCAGAAAGTTTTTTTTTATTAAATTTAACAATAAGCTCGCATTGACCGCATCACATTCCGCCGCTTGAAACTTCATTGATAAGGTAGATGCATAAATAGAAAAAGACTAAGTTGGGATGGCGAAAATTACATTTTCCAAAAAGTGACTAAGATGGGGTCTATAATTGGCAGAAAAAATAGACTCTAATGCGGCACATACCCAGCAAACATTAACCCAAGTACCCCCCCCGGAATCAAACATTTAAATCCGTCTTTATAACTTCAGTCTTATAATTTTAAACTCTTTCTTATTTACAAAATCTAGCAATTTAGTTCTGTAGCCAAACAGTAATTGATTTCCTAGGAGCTGAGTTCCCTTGCGCCGCCGGGCGTTTAGTGGTCCTGGCGGTTAAATACTTGTATGCCCATTAGGAATTTAATAAATAAGCTTCCTTATGAGTGTGCATGCCTAGGCAGGGACCCTGAATACCGTGGTATTTTAATAAAACTTTGTTTTCAGTATCGACGATGTAACAAAAGGAGATGAAGCGATTTTTCGATGCGTACTTACGGCATAAACGTGACTCAAGAATCAATCCTCCTGAGCTGTAAGGACTTAAAACACTGGGATTTGCCTCTGATTTTTTGGAGAGGGAAAAATGGGATGCAAAGTGGCGCTTTTTCCCCCCGACTGATGAAGGGATTTGAGGCGAACTTCTGTGAACGCATCGCGTGCGGAGTGGCATGAGGAAGCCCTTAAGGAAGGTCTAAGTGGGAGGCTAGCTGAAGTGGGACCTGAACAAATTAGGCTGGGTTTGCACTGCCCCCCCCCCCCACCTCCCCCCACTCAGGGGCGGATCCAGGATTTTTTTCAGGAGGGGGTGCACTCGTCTCTTGCTCTACTTCAACACCAATAAACCACATTTTTTTTTGCAGAATACCAGTTGTATTAGAAAACCGCAGGTCAACTCAGGGGGGGGGGGGGGGTGCGCACCCCCTGCACCCTCCCCCTAGATCCGCCCCTGCCACTCAATTTGCAAAGTCCCAGCTAGGATGCAGCACTGAGATTTTGTCTCAATTGCGCGAGAGCCAGTCTTTTGTTAACCATTTTAAAATCTGTTGTTTACAGGAAAAAGGCGCAATCGTGTTTCTCGACTTATTGTTTTTGGACGGAGGATTCAAAAGTTAAGCCTATCACATGCTATCATGTGATAGGTCAACAACAAGCAAATTTTTTTAGTCATATGTCAGCATTCAACACGGTGCGCCTTTATTGAACAACAGCCACAAAATTTGTTGACCAACAAAACCTCGTGTCATTGGCCTTAATTAGGGGTATATTGTGATTTTGAGTGAACTCGTTTATAATCAGACTGGAATCTGATTTCCTGTGGTGCTGTTTATATACTTTTGCGTCATTCTAGACATTCTCTAAGTTATGATGAATAAACAAACTAAAGTGGAACTTTAAATTGTAGCCTTATATTGATGTTCCAGCTAATCCAAACACCGAAACTCAGTACTATCTATCTATAGTTCGACATTAAAAAACGTTTTAATTTCTGTCTAGCTTTTCAGAACCAGTATTTCGTAATTATCTTCAATCCATTATTATTTTTTAGAGAAGGCGCAAAGGTCAAATATTTTTATCTGCCCTTGAAATGAATATATCCAACTAATTGTTAATTTTCTGTTGCAGTCAGTCATGCACAATTACTTTTAAATAAAAGCGATCTGAGCCTAACATTGTTCGTAACATAAAATCGACTTTAGGCTTCTTACAAAAGGGAAATGATAATGAAAAAAACTTGGTTAGAAACGAATATGGTGTTTTTTTTATAGAAGGGCCACTCAAAACGTGATATTGAAGCAGACGGCTTCGAGCCTGTAGACTTTTTTTTTGGCATTCTTAAACCGGAAGTTATACTTCGGAAGACCCTTAAACTGCATAAATCTATGATCAGTTGCTCGTCGGCAATACAAATATTCAGACATAAAGTTGTTTTGTCAACAAATATTTATTATTAAATTTGATTTGTGCTCACAACGGTCCAACATTGATACGTTTATAACCACGTTCTGGCCAATTATAAAAATAGTATTGTCGTCATAAATAATGTTATTTAATAATAACATTTTCTATAAGCTCTGGCTGTCTCCAGATGGGAATTCTATCTTTCTCTGTCGGTGGATGAGTTCTTAAGAAGGAAATAATGCTTATAAAGCTCTTATTTTCACTCGCAGTTTCCGCACCTTCCGTGCTGCCTTAATTTATTCCAGACCAAAAATAATTTATGCTTCTTACGTCACGTGACAAAACTCGGTTTTACCGCTGTCTTGTCAATCAAAGTTGGAGGGTAATGGCATTCGCCAAACACAAACTGTGAAGAGAAAATTTACGGATCTTTTGACTTATGAAAGTGTTAAAATTTGACCTCATACGGTCTTCTTTGTCGATCACGCTCTTTCTTTGTGCAATGGTGCGATAATGCAAGGCGTCAAAGCCAGCGGGGTGGAATTTGTTAGCTCTTAAAATGAGCTCGGTTGTAAAGGCAAGATTTCTGACTTCAAACAAGAAGAAAGCAAAGCAGGGATCCTCTGGAACGCCGCCGGCTTCAAATGCACAACCACCGCCGTATTTACGACCACTGACTCCGGTTGGTAGCAGTTTTCAAGTTTAGTAACTATTTGTGCCGCGATCTGCGTTCTGTCAGAGAAAAGTTTAATCAGTGTTTTGTTATTTCTCAAGGAAACCTTTCGGAAGCAGACCTCCTCAAGCCCAATCGATGCTCCGCGAGCTATCCATGTCCAGCGAAGTTCTTCGCCTGTCCCATCGCCCTTGCATGCTCGGCGGTCATATTCAAGCGATCTTAATCCTTCAGTGCTTGAAAATGGTGCCCATCTAAGCAAATCAGTACCAGATTTGAGACCTGGTATACGACATATTCGTAGTACAAGTCAACCTGTACCCGTGGTGAGCGTACCCGTCAAGCAAGCTACACCAACTCCGCACAGAGAGTCGTTCTCCTCAGTTTCTTTTCCAGATCGAAGTAATTCGGTAAATAGCGAATCTAGCTACTACACTGAGGCAGTGGAAGCACCGATGATTCTCCAAGAAGATATAATTGCTCTAACATACCACGTTCGCACATTTTCCGAGGCGCTCAGTGCTCTAAGGAACACTTTCATTGAGTGCGAAGGTGAGCGAATTGTTGTTTACGTGTGAGCACATTTCGTTGTGTGGATGTATAAAGTTAATTTCCCTTTATTCGTCTTTGTTTAATATGTGGCTAGATAAACTGTGCAAAAAACGTAATTTGCAATCTATTTAGCCATGTGATTTGAAGTCGAGATTTTTGACCGGTAAATATTTCGTGAAAGGCGAGATATCGTACTACATGCAATTTGAGAGTACATTACTGCGAAAATCGCTCTTCTTATTGCAATTAAACTTACAGGATATCAGAGAACGATAAAACCCTTGATTAGTTTTAATCACCTTTTTTAACATTTTTGCTTGGAATAATAGACATGAAAGGTAGTGACATCTCACATGGATATTTTCCTGAGTTACTTTTTGACCAAGAATTTGAACTGGGGTTGCTTTGCCTTTCGTGATACTATGAAACATACAGCAACAGTCTATCAAAGGTCTCTTTGTTGAAAGCGCTATTTTAGCGCCTATTCCTTTATTCCTTGTAATGAAGCCATGAAATTAAACCCCTTTTCTTCAGCTACAAAGAGGTAACCATAAGGTGTCATGTGGTTTGGTTGTGGTATTTTTGGTGAATTCTTGATGATTAAAATGGTGAATTATTTCAACACAAACTACAAAACATACTAAATTCTCGCGTGTGTAGTTAATTCCCTTGTCACTTTTGTATATTTTTCTCTTTATAAAGTATCCACGCTATCGCACTAAAACCGATTTCGAGATGTGTATCCTGAGAATTAGGAAGCTGAATATATTGACTTAAAAAATTTATTGCACTGTGCTATTATTATAACTGAAATGTGAGATGGAAATGTATGCATTACCGCGTTTTAATCGAACAGACGTTCAGGATCTGCAGCTTAACTGATCGTGTTGTGTTTGAAGGTGAAATTTAGGAGAGATCTAACCTAAGAGTTGTAATAACTTTCGATATTGTACAACTAGATGATAATCACAACAATAATTCATAGAATGCATTCATCTATTTGGCATCACTGTTTAGGAATGTTTATTTTGTAGCTGTCTGTCTAAACCTGGTGTGATTTGATTTGTAATACTCATTCACAGAACAAACGCACGGGCTTTGTTTTAATTGTTGACTTTTTCCTGAATACCTCAATACCCCTTAAAATATGCTAATTATTTTCTAAAATTGCCACTGGCAACAACTAAGGAGTAAAACATTGCACATAAGCTTCACTGTGAGCATCATAGCAAATTGTGAAAAATAAACACTTTAGTTTAGCTTATTTTCACCAAGTAAACGCAAAAGTGAAAGAAATTTAAAAAATCTCTCATCATTTCTCTTACCTGTACATTTAACTCCATTCCTCTCCTAACAGACGGAAAGAAATTTTTTGTTGTTGTTGTTGGCTCAGTTTGTAGGAGTAGTTATGCGTGTGCTGATGTTCATTTTTGTCATTGGTTACAATAATTTTTTGTTTGTTTTAGCGTATGGTAATGAATATTTATGATGATTTTAAAATAAGAAAAATATAAATTTACAAAAATGTAGTCCCGTCCACACAGATCTGGATATTTTTGAATCCCAACTTTTTCTTGGCAGATTTGGCTTCTGTCCTTATATAGGTGTATCCAGCATACAAATTTGCAACCTTTTTGAATCCTCTCTTCAGAGTGGAAATTTTTTAGTACGCTTTGAATCCGAAATCTTGTGGACACTAAATGTGGTTATTTGTTCATCCACTGATGTAAGAAGATAAGGCTAAGTTCTTTAACCCAAGATTATTTTAGATGTCATTGAGCTCAATGTTATCGCTTCTCTACTACTTGGACTTCTCAGGCTTCTTTCCATGTCAGGCAGAAGTTAAACAAGTGAACTAGTTCTTGGTGGGACAATTTTGTCTGTGTAACAGTTATTGAAGAAGAATGGCAAGAAAATTCTTGCATGAGCCAAACATCACTCTACAAATTAGCTGACAAACTGAGAGTGACTCTAGATAAATATGGACGGGCAAATTGGATTTGAAAATGGTACTTGTGGATGTGGAAATTTTTGAATCCACAAGGACAATTTTGTGGATTCAAAAATATCCGGATTTGTTTAGATGGGACCCTGTATATAGACGACTGTCATACTGGTGAACACTCACAACTTATAGATCACTGCAGACATCAGCATTGTCATATACCAACTTCAGAGTGTGAACAAAGCAATGTATTTTTCAGTTATATTTCAGCATCTTAGAATTAAATTTAATTATGTAGCTGGGAATATTTTGAAGTAGAAAGCATCTTTGCCACTCCTATAACAAGCAGTGCTCATTGATAAAGTCACCATCTAAGATTCTTAGTATGTGATTATTTTTGCCAGGAGCCAAACAGTAAATAAACTAGCAGTAACCAGTGGGTGGGAAGTGCGGGCGTACATGTGTGTTTACCTTTGATTTACCTTCGAGATGCAATTGTTTCTGAGAACCACGTAAATAATAACTGAATAATAGATGTCTACTTGAATTATTATGATAGCAGTTGTAGTTCCAGTATCAACAGAGGAAATTGCCATAGGCACATTAACATGGATATTTAATTGAACAACACACAAGACCTAGATTGAATTCAGCTATTTTATTCGAAAGGAAAATTGCTTACTAGATACAGCTCAAAATGAAAACATTAATACATGACAATGCTCAACCTGATAATTGTACAGTCATTATTTGTATGACCTCCAACTTCATGTACTTAAGCTTTGCCACTCTGTGTTTAAATAGTTTTTTGTGATGGAAAACTGATACTATCATCTTTGTGTAAGCCACCGTCTCAAAAAAGCCCCCCTCCCCCCCTCTTCAAACATGCTTGAAATAAATGAGCGCCCCTCCCTGGGCTTAATAGGAAATTTATGGCACTCATGTATTAAAACTTGTTGTATTTATTCCTTTGTTGCAGATAACCCAGATGGAGATCCCCCAGAAGTGAAAGCTCATGAGCGTCTTGGTGAAGTGCTCTCTGTTCTCAAAGGAGTCCTTAATAAATACCAACCTCTACATTCAACAGATATTCTTGCGTCAGCTGGAACACTGATAAGTAAAGTTAAAAGCCATAATTATGAAGACACAAGTAAAGCCCCTGATGAATTTTACGAGTCTATTGATCAACTTGCCTTAGCATTTAGCAGCAGGTAATCCTTTTAATTTTGTCATATGTCAACCTATTGACACCTCACCCATACATATAACTAGGGAGCTTGTAAAAAATGATGATGGTAACAGCAACGAGAAGGGCAAAAAAGCAATAGGTTTAGATTAGCAATTTAACAACAATTCACAGTGTCTGTACATTTCTTTCAGTCACTGCATGACTATGACATAAAACTGCCTAATTTCACGTTTTATGGAGGACATAAACTCAAGACAACAACTTCCTATTCATTTTTTTAAATGTCAACTCAGTCTTTTAGATTCAACTCCAGAAAATTTGCCAACATTTGCAAATTGAAAAAGTTGGGATTAGTTCAATAAAGTTTGAAGCAGTATAAATTCACTTTGCAAGTAACGTTTTTGTAGCCCTTCCTGTTGTTCTTGCTTAAGGTCCCTACTATCTTTGCAGAACCATGTTTTTTGTAGCACATGCGACATGGCAAGGGTCGTGCTAGTTTGAAAAGGGTCAGGGCAGTTATTTTGCATTCCAAGTTTGGCCTCATTGCCTAGTTTCAAACCAAGAGGGGCTAGGTACAAGTCCGTTTATTATGGGATAAACAGCATGAGATCGATATAGTCAGAAAGAGCACACCGAGGTTAGCAGCATTCTCAAGTTTGTTGTTTATCAGGCTTATATTGAACGAGGTTCAGCCATTCAAAAATTCGAAAATTTACAAAGAAATTTATGGATGTCTTGATGGTGTCTGGCTATCGACATAATTTTCTCAGGACAATTAATTTTCAAGTTTTTAAATGGCTGTATCTTGTTCAATATCGGTCCAGTCGACACCAAAACTGAGATTTTTCCTAATCTCAATGGGCTCTTCCTGACTATATGGGTCTCATTTTGTTTATCCCATAATAAACCAACTTGTACCCAGCCTTCCTCAGTTTGAAAGTAGGCAATTGTATGATTTTGTTTTTAGTTTAAGGGATTCAAGTTAAAAGCAAACATGTCCTATGTTTAGTAGAAACACAGCATAATCAGTGTCTGATCTAGGATTTCCAACTAAGGAGAACAATGTGTCCCAGTCAACAATTTTCAGAGGGACATTTCGTTTTTCGAGGGAGTCTCTATATTTATTTTATTCTAATATACCGGGTGTTATGTTACGAACAAATGTGATTTTCAAGAGTGGATTGAACATACAGTCATTATCTATAGGAAAAGTAAAGTAAATTTATTCGTGATTGAAGATTGAGTTGAGATTTCATTTTTGGCAAAGGAAACAGAACATACCCTTTGGTGGATCGAACATCAGCCATTTGTACTTCTCTAACCAGTTCTTTTGAAAGTTCCGCTCTGGCAACTTAGATTTCAGTTCACTCAATTGATAATTCTTAGGCTCAGCTTCATCATTTGCCTTGGACGTTTCTGCAGTTTCTTCTTTATGTTGTGGCCCAAAAAATGCTGAAAGCCTTCTTTGTTTTGACATCACTTTGCATTCACAAAAATCAAGAGAGGGGCTCTCAATTAAGTACATGGATCTACATAATCAACTGCCTATAACCTTTATTCAAACTAGTGCCGGGGAACCTCAGAAAATTGAGCCTCTTACTTTGTCGTATTCTCTGGATTTTGGTTCTTGCTTTACTTTTAATCTTCTGAAATTTAGACCAAATTTGTTTTAAGATTTTGCACAAGGAGAAATTACATTTCCTTGTTTCTTGTTCTCGTTTGAAACACAATTTGAAGTGTGCCAAAATGACCCAGAACAGGTACTGTATTTGAAGGGTACCTCTTTGCTCAAACCGTGGAAATCCCGCAATGGTGTGTTCTAGTTCAGACACTGAGTAATGTGCACAGTATTAATTTCACCAGCCTTGGAGCAAGCTGCGGGATGACTATTTCAATGCAGGAATTCAAATTCCTGTGTAATTGTTCCAAGCTCTTATTTTCCCCTACCCAAACCCTGCAGCTTGCTCTCAGGCTAAAATGTTACACTTCAAATTTAGTACTCTGTTGTCACCAAGTTTCAGTTATTCTACTACCAGTAATCACTATTATCTTCTCTCTAGCTACACATGTAAATATAAATATGTGCTATGTACTGTATACAGTATGTTAATTACCCAGATTGGTTCTTTTTAGGGGTAGGAGACAGGTGGTGTGTTCATTCAAATGGGTTGCATATTTCATAGTTTAAAGGGGAGGTCTTAATTGAAGCTGGTTGTTAAATTGAAAATTTATGGTATATGTACTTAAATCAGAACTATTTTTATATCTTTAGTGTTTCTGACTTCCTCATGGGAGAACAAGATATGGTTTTATCAGAGTCTGCAATGAGTAAACAGCATTCAAGGGTATGTAGGTTTTACTACTATTATTATTATCCAGAATAACAGCTTTACTGCCTTTTTGGAGTAAATCACTCCTAGTGTGTATTTACTGTGATCACCAAAGGTGTACTTTCCCGGGTGCAGGGGGTAGTGGAGTGCGGGACATGGCCCCGCCGTTACTGGAATTTTCGGAGCGAAGTTCTCTGAACTGCATTCCCTTATTTTAAGACTTAGTTTATGCAAATCAGCCGTGGTTACCTTTACAAAACAATTTAAGATGGAATCCATCTGGAATTCAAGTAAGCATATTGCATTCTTTTTTACATTTTTCGAGGGTTATAGATGTAATTTTATTACTTAGCTGTAATAACGCCAAAGGCAATTTCTAATTGGAGCCTGAGAAAGTACGACACTTATGTTTAGTGACACATTGGTGTTTAAGGAGGAATAAGGTGTTAAGAAGTTTTGTTTCTTAAATGACTCGACTGCATAATTTTGAGTTGGTTTCAAATGACTTGTTTACAAGCTTTTGTGGTAAAACTGTCCAAAGCACTAAAGTAGGCCAAACAAATTTGATCTGTTTGATTTTGAAGAGCACAATAATTTCAGGAGACAACAGCAGTTTCTTAAGTGTATGTGGGCCCCGTTCCTGATTCAAGGCCTTCATGTTATTATGGTTGGGGGAAACTAGAGCCTTACTGGCTAATTTCAAGAAGTCATGCTACAGTTATGATGTTGTTTATTTCCCTGATGTTGGCAATTGATGTAACATAGGAATAGTAGCAGTAGTATCAGGCTTTATTCACGGTATCACTTCATTAAAAATGCTCTTCCAGTGAGCCGTTTACATAACATTTGTTAAGAGAAACTACACTAATGCTAAAAATATATCTATATATTAAGAAAACATACAAAAATTGACCTAAAATATACATTACATAATATATAACTATAACAAGTTCTATCACAACTCCCTCAAGGCAATCCCCAGTTCAAGGCAGAGACAGGGTGGACTTGAGAGAGTTGAGTCTTTAAGCTCATTTTCTAGGCCATTCCACATGACTGCCCCCTATAGTTAAAAGCCCGCTTAGCAGCTTCAGTACGGGGCCTAGGTACAAAAGTATTGTTCGAGGCACCTCGTACGTTGTAGGAATGAACCGTGGAGGTTGGTTGCAGCACATTCTTTAAACTCTCGGGTAAAGGTTATTCAGAAATTTAAAAACACTTATTGCGAGCTGCTTAGAGTGTCTTTGCTCAAGGGTATCCCATCCTAACTCTTGGAGAGTACCTGCAGATCTTGTATTATAATCACTCAAGTGTTATAATTCTCCCAGCCCTATTTTGCAATCTCTGGAGTCTGGCTTTTTCCCGTACATGCCCGTGCGTTGGAGCAATAATCGAAATAAGGAGCAACTAAAGCCTCATACATTCTAAATTTACTGGAAATGTTTAATGTGATAATGTGATCACTATTAATAATGGGCTTGAAGTGTAAACTTTGAGTCAACAGTTCGTAAATTCTTAAGTGTGTATACTGAAAGATATTACATGTGTCTTCAACTTCCTGCAATGTTTGCTTTGTGGCATCTCAAAGCACCATAAAAACATATCGTCAAGGCACAAATGAAGTTTCTGGTTGTGGTTGAAGGATAAGATTTTAAAAAATACTTAAACAAGAATAAGAAAGTTTTTTTTTTGAAAATTTGGGATAATCAGCTTATGAATAAAAATAATAATAGTTTTATTTTGAATGGCTTAATGTGTAAACCTAAATGTTAAGTGACTAAAAACTATAAAAATACAAGGAAGTGTCTTGCTGGGAACTTCACATTAATCAGCTTATAAATTAAAATAACTTTGTTACTTGATCCTGTTCAGGTTGAATGTGAAGTGACTAAAAACATAAAATTTACAAGGAAGTGTCTTGCTTGAGTGGTAATTAGCCTACAATGAATTGCCATTAAGTGAAAATTACTTAACCATAACTTGAATCGTAACTGACCTAGTTAATGATTAAAGGAACATGATGGGAAAGGAATTTAAGCAAAGAATAGTAAGTAGAAAGGGGTATTGTCACTGTTTTTGCCTTCCACACGTGCCTGAATTAAAAAGGCTGCAATTAAGCATGAACAACAAAAGCCAGCTTAGGTGGAAGCTTGGCTGAGCAACTAGAGCACCAAGTTCAATCTCGCCTTAACCTGCTTGCTGTATTTGTTCTCAGTAGTTCCAAGTTTAACTTCTTGGTCATGCTTGTAAATAGCCAACTGGTTTTCTGGTGGCCAGTTGGGATTCTTACTATAGATATGTTTATATCCAAATGTGTGTTTCTGTCCTTATTTGTGGGCCTCGGTAAAAACTACTTGGTTTGGTTTTATTTATTTCATTCTATTCTTTTTACTTCCTTTTACAACCTTCTAAGTTGTTGTGGTTTTGGTTGACAAGACAGTGTCCAGAAAGCATCTCAGTTATAGCTTCAAACAGCATTTGTTCAGCATTTATCCAGGGAAATATTGAGAAATTATTGGTGGAAATTTTTGAGAAAGTTTATTACTTGGAATTCCATAGTAACCAGCATAGAAACAACATGTCAGTTTGTTTATGTGTGAACGTGAATGGTTAACCCTTTGTGTTAAGTTATGGCAATATTTGTCTCTCTATTCTCAAAACTTGTAGGCAAAACTCTTAATCTTTTTCTAGACCGGGTGATGAATATTATGAAGTAGTATCCCTATGAACTGCAGAAACTACCTAAGTATTTTAAAAGTTCTAATGGAGGTGTTTGGCAGAACACCCCTTATTTCCTAGTTTAATTCCAGGTGCCTTTAGTAGTTGCATTTGGTAAATTTTACTACAGTCCCTTTCTTGTATAACTTTTCTTAACGACATGTAAAGCTTAGAAGAGAACTGTTAGCTCTGTAAAGAAATTCTTAAATAGCCAGTGGCAATGTTCTAAGAAGTTGTGCCATATTACAGCCAAACCTCCTAAATACAGATACCAAAGGGACAAAGTCAAGTGTCTTCATTCTAGAGGTGTCTTTGTTACAGGCTAACCTCTTTAACCCTTTAAACCCCAAGATCAAAATTTGAATTCTCACTTGTTGCCCCTATTCATTTCTTACAGAAGTAGTGGGGAGAAGTAGATAAAATATCAAGCAAATTCATCTTGTGTGATCATGTCCGTAATTCTCATAACCACTCTGCTTTACAAAGCATTGATATTACAAGGAGAAATTTGATGCTGATCACTCTCAGGGTTTAAAGGGTTAATACAAAACAAAAATGGACAGAACTAAGTAGGAGCATTACAGACTTGTGCTGACTGTATTGTAGAGGTTGGAATTAGTGGACGAAGTTTTCTGGCTTTGGGACGGAAAGAACTGTCCATTGTAGAGGGGTGTACATATTATAGAAGAAGAGAATGTATGATGTTTGATAACCTGTGGGATGAAGAGAACTGTCTCTAACAGAGGACATAGGGGATGCAGAGCCCAGTGGTGTAGTCAACCTTTCCTGGGCTAGGTGGTTTATCTGTAAGCAGAGACCTTAATATAGAGATAACCCATTATCCCCCTGTAGGAGTCGTAATGGCTACGTGCAAACAGTGTACATGTATGTATGTACCCTGTACAGTGTATGTAGGGAGGTGTCACTATTATACGAAATCTAGGGGTAAGCTTTGTATGAGGTTTAGTATCTTTTGGACCAAGAGAACTGTATAGATAATTATCCGTATTATAGAGAGATGTTCCTGTTATAGAAGTAGGGTTTGTATGAAGGTTCAAATCGGTATCTTTTGGGCCAAGAGAACTGTCTGTAATAGATGTCCATGGTATTATAGAGGTAGGCTTTGTTTAAAGTTTGGTGTCTTTATGAACAAGAGAAATGTCCATAAAAGGTAAAGTCCGTAAAGGTTAAGTAGTTATCTTTGCAGGGCTCCAAAAAAAAAAAAGTGGAATTCAAGGTTGCCCTTGGGGTAAGCAGCTCTCACATTTCACTTGCCCAGGGACACTTCTTCTTGTCTTAGTTAATTATTTTGTTCAAGGAAGACTTGCCTGGACTCTTGTCCATTGGGCAAGTGAGCTTTAAAAGTTACTTGTCCAGCAAGAAAATCTATTGTCCCAGACTACTGGATGGGACTTCTTTTGAGCTTTGCTTTGGGACCAATAAAACTGTCCATCGTAGAGAGTTGTCCATGGGTGCTTACCATTTGAAGCAAAAATCCAGTTGGGGTGTCGAAAGCATAATGTTAAGCCATTTACCAGTTTACTGCAGAATTGCCACATCTGGTACGGTTTGGATCCAAAAAAGGGGTGAATTTGTGTAGTGTGAGTCTGGAACCAAGAAGGAACCGAAAAATTGGTAAATGGTAAGCAACATTCCGTTTGGTTCGTACCAGCTGGAATGAACGGACTACCTCAAAACATGCTCCTCAATTGTTGGTTGGAATTTCCAAAAAGTGACCTTATTATTTACCTTCCATGCGGAATTTCTGAAATTTCCATATCATAGAGGTAAGAATTGTATAAAGCTCAGTTTTGGTACCAAGAGAATTGTCTGTAATTGAGTTGTCTATATAATGGAGGTAGGGATTGTACTAAGTTTGGTGTCTAAGAGAACTGTCTACAATAGAAAGGTGTCCATCTTGTAGAGATGTTGAAAAGGAGAAGCTCAGCATTTGCGGTAGAAAAATTATCTGGATGAACACTGTGAGTGGACAGCTCTTTTTCTTCATTCCTACAAGCAGCCAGTTCCCCAGGCAGTTGAACATACAGTCAAAACCCAATTATAAAGACACTGAGTGGGCCATAGAAACTGTCCATATTAACAGGTTTTCTGTGCTTACCCTTTAAGTCCCAGTAGTGACCAACAGCTATTTTCTCCTAACGATATCCATACATTGTCATGAGATGAGGTTATGAGAATTAATAAAATAATGATCACCCAAGAGAAAATACTTTGATCTTTTATCAAATTCTCTTAACTAATACTTTAAGGAAATATATAGAGATCAGTTTGGAGAATTTGTATGTAGATATTGGGGCTTAAAGGGTTAAGTAGGTTGAGTTTAGAGAAAATGTAAGGGCTTCCCCCACCCAAGAGACAAAGTAAACTTAAGCGGCTGTCTGATTGCACTTAATTTGCTTAGGATGTAGATTTCCCAAAAAGTTGGTAAATTTAATTAATAGCTAGTAGGCTTATTGTTACATTTTCTCATGTATAGTATTAGAAATTCATCATAAGGTTCTTACCAATGAAGAATTTTGCGCATGTTCTGTCTTAATGTGTTGTCATCATAAGTAGATAAATGACCTTATTCTTTCAATTTGTAGTTTAAGGATACTTTTTGGTTTCTCAATTTTTCTATTTTCAACAACTGTAAAATTCTATTTAAAACAAGATTTATTTTCATTGGATTTTCTGAAAAAATAGATATATCTGCAACCTAATCCTTTTAGGTTGGATTTCTTAAGGCATGTTTTAGAATTCCAGGGGATTTAAGAAATGAAATACTATATGGTTTAGTTAAATATTAGTTTTAATCTTTCCTGAAAAAATATTCCTTATCTGATCAGTCAAAGGAATCTATAAGGTCCATTTCACAAGGTTGTGATCTTGTTTTTGTAGTTTGTTTATTTGAGAGTAAATGTGGAATCACAGAAAGGGCAAGAGCCATTACCACATTAAAAATACATTAATTTGAGCACATTCCTCTGACATTCCTTTTGTAAGTGTCATGCTATCATTTGACAAGCTGTTCCCACCTAAACTGTCAAACATTGGACAGCTCTATGGCCTTTGTGGTCAAACAACATCCCTCATAAACTCTAGTATAGAATTACACTTAAAGTCTACTCATACACATCATATTTCTTCCTGTAACCCACATGCATTATGACATTCCTTGCACCTCTATCATGGCTATTTCTTGACGATGTTTTTGTACATTTGTGCACCAAATGGCACGTAAACAGGCGTGATGTAAACTGCTATACTTTGACTTGTTCATTATCTACAAACTGCCCATGAATTCAAGTGAAAAAGGACAATGCAAATGGTTTTAATTTTGGGAAATTCCTGTGATGATGCCCCTCATAATAACAGTACTTCAATGTCATTTCTAAGAAGGGGTCGTCAGCTCAGTTGCCTTCAGACACGAACAATAAGCTACATTGTAAGTAAATCACTTTAAATGCTTTCTCTTCTGTGTATGTGACTTATTCTTCCTGTTTCTGTAGATTTTAAATCTGAAAATGATATGACCAATCTTTACTCTGAGTGGTATTTTTTGATTGTTTCAGTATAGCATGCTTCCACTAGGTAGCTTCAACCACATCTTTTTTCCCAGTAGAGAAACTCTGAGGGAGTCCAACTTTCTGGGAAAACTAGTGTCACTCTTCTGTGAGTCATTTAGTGTGGCTCTTCATTTTATAGCTCACTTTAGATTAGATTTTAACTCTAAGATTATCTACCTCCAACAGAATATACCTTTTGTTGTGACCTGTAGCTCTACTTCTACTCTATTTTCTGTCGGATATAATTTCTGTACTTATGAGAAATTCAATCTACCTTCCTGCTAGCAAACATTCTGTATTTGTTAAAGTTGTTTGAGCTGTACAACGAACAATGATTTATTTTTTAATTAAAGTACTTTGCCAGATTATAAGAATGTTAGTAAGATTCAAAGTTGATTGTGTGCCAAGATTATTCTGTTTTAAGAGTTAATGACTTTCAGGGAGGCCTGTATGCTTGGCAAAATTAGATGTAGTTGCATGTGACCGTAGCACGTTTTTAATTTTTTTATGAGAAAGATTTTTTTACAGAAATGTATAACTTGATATTTTAACTATACTGTGAAATGGCTATCAATAATTAAATCCATGCTCACACTTGAAAATTTCATCCACAGCCTTGATACTTAAAAATTAAGAACTACTAGTACCTACATACAAACAATAAACAATACCACAAGAAGAAGAAGGTACTGCTCAGTGGCTTTCATATAAATTGATTTTGTCCACAAACTCATAAGCTTAAACCTCCTTTTAGACTGTAATAAAACTTTAAAGTGCAAATAGTGATGCATGGAATGGAATAGTTTTATTTACTACAACTGCTGAGAGATGTTTTTCCATACTGAAGGTCACAAGTTACTTCAGAAGTTCTTTTTAGTAACCATACATGTTTGATCAAAAGAGGTTATGAAGGCCTGTTGCTGTACTTGAAATTGTCCACTGCAGTGATTTTAAGACATGATTTTATTATCTTAATTCTTTTCTGTATGATTTACCTTAACCCCTTGAAAAGACAAATGATTCACAGGAAGTAGTCTTAATTCCAGCAGTGCATGCGACATGCTTGAAAGTATGAGGCAAAAACTATGCATTTTTAGCATTCGTTTTATTGGAAATGTAGTTGTGTATAATCTATTTGTTTTATCTTTTCTCATGGACTATCTCATCTGTCCTGTACTTCCTGTAACCCCACTTTGTGTAAGTGCTGATATTTTAAGTGTCTACATTTGATATGTTAGGCGTCAAGTTAAATGCAGTTTTGATGTAAAATCTATATGCTGGAAACAATATGTTAGCTATTTCAAAAGGATATTCCAGGTTTCAGATTGATTTTTAGTAATGCATTAACTAGGTGGTGAAAAATGCGTTACTTTTTTAAACTTTTTATTTTCTTCATTTCTTTTAAAAAAGGACTTTGTCTTTTTACATTTCATCAAGTGGCCACAAATTAAAAAAAACCCCTCTGACATAAAAATTAAGGTGTGAGAAGGTCTGGGTCAGCAAAAGTAAGAAAATTCTCTGTAATAAAATTGTTTTTGAAAAACAGGGAAACTATATTGCTCCTAATAGCACAACTCCAGTTTCTCTGTTTAAGTTGTCGTTGGTTTTCGGTAATTTGGTTGTTCTGGTAGATCGCCCAATGAAGAGAATACAAAACTAGTAAATTCAATGCAATGATGACTTTTCTTCAAAAAAATATAAACAGGAAGTATTCTTACCAAAGGGTTTTGTTACACACAAACAAAGTAAATACTGGCAAAAGGGACTGGCAACCTTGACAATGGCATCAGGAGCACCCCAAAACGTTTTTTCTTTTACTTAGTTTTTACTTGTTTGAATAGAACATAATCCTTAGAAGCTAGGAAAAGGGGGGAGGTGCTGCCAAGATCACCCACCCTTACTCGAGGGTACACATAACACTTAACTCTTAAATGCCACTTGTGATTAAAATAATCTTAACTGTTACTTACGAGTCACCATTGTGGTTAGAGTAGCACAACGTTTATTTTTATGATACTTTGAGAGTAGCTTCCTGTCAGGATTTTTCTTACCTTCCCATAATTTATTAATTTAGTCTACTGAGAGCCTTTTTTTTCTCAAATTTACACTGCTCTATTTATTGTGAAATTCCTACTTTTGACTAATGATCGAGTTTATAACAAATATATATTTTATTATTTTATTTTTATGTACTTTATTAGTCTTTGATTTCTGTTCAGTTATGTTTAAAATGCCAATTCACTATCCTCTGCACTTGCTTGGTTTCAAACAGTTTTGACACTTTTTTTTAGTTGTTTTTTATTATTATTTGGTGGGAGTAGATCCTAGCATGTTGATATTTTCTCATCTGCAGTTTTGTGAATAAGATCTTTATTTGCTAACTGAAAATCTCCGTGGAAGGCAACATTATTTTATCTTGTCAGTGTCTGTGCTTTTGCCCCTTATTATTGCCCTTGAGGAAGTAGGAAGTCGTAGTTTTTCCATCCGGATTTTATTAGTTAAGCACTGCTTCCTAAAAGTTTTTCTTAGCACACAGCTAGCCTTGCATGTCAAAGTTATTATTTTGCCTTTGAGTTGCTCAACAGTGTCACATTATTATTATTATTTGTTGTGTGATTCAATTTTTGTTGTGACTAACAACAGCTATATTGCTATATCATTAAAGGAATTGGTTCCTCACTCAATGGCCTCTGATAATCTTTATAGTCAGTTAAATGATTTTGGCTAATTAATTATGCTACATGTCTGTCACCATTGAGTCTGTGGGAGCATTTTTTGGAATGTCTCGAATTTATTCCATGGTACTTAACCTCTTTGCATCATGCAATGTTTGTCAGATTCTAACAACATTATTTCTGAAAACTGCTCCGCTAATGTCTTTGCTTCATAAGCCTGAGTTGATTCATTTTGACGGCATTTTGTTATAACCAGCCTTAAGATAATTAGAAAAATCATGATAAATATGACAAAGAAGTCTTTCATTGAAAATACTGTCAGGACAGCTCATTTGGTTCTGCTCGGAAGCATTGATCATGTGGTGAGTATGTACATCGTGGATTTCATGCTCTTTCATTTAGGTCCTTCTAAAGGTTGTTGACTTATGTCCCTATTCTTGCCTTTCGTGAGTGTCTAACACTTTACCATACATGTAGGACATGTATTTCATCAAAAAAATGTGGTTTTTAAGTCAATAAAAACCAACTTTGTAGAAGTTCATTAATTTTTAAAAGTCACTGAGCATTTCTTTATTATGTTGCTGATTAAAGTGCTGTATACCTGGTGGTTTTTAATTTCGAGTTTTGATTATTCGCCCCCTATGAGTAGTCAGTTCTATTCCATACTGCATCATGATGTTTTGGTTTTTGAGCATATCATTTAGCTCTAAATGCTATTTTGGGCATATTTGGTGCTCTTTACCTGAAGTTATGTTAGTGGTTTTGTCAACTTTGTATAGGTAATAGCATGATTTGTAGTGATATTTGGCATAAATACCACGAGTGATGTTTCAAAATTGTTATACGCAACTTCCGAGCCGTTAGGCGGGTGAAATTTGAGACAATTTTGAAATATCACGAGTGGTGTTTATACCAAATATCACGTACAAATCATGCTATTATTTGTTTATACTACTATCTGCAAAAGGTTTGTAATTTTCACATGTAGGTATTTCAAATTAAGGTGAAATACCACTGCTCTAAGCCAATCAAATTGCAGAAATTTCTCATGTAGTAGTATAAGGGCTGTAGTCTTCTGTTAGTGAACTGATAAAAAACACGTTTTGCAAGACTGAGTTATCCTCTACGTGAGCTCTTTAGCTTCAAATTTAGGTCTCAGAAGATTTTAATGTGATACTATTTTAGGGACTTAAATAATAGGATAACAAAATAAGATTTTGACCACCTTTTCCTGTTTTTTGACTCAGACTTAATCCCAAACTTGCCACACAAGTACTGAAGTTGCATTTAATTTAGATGAGTGATTAGTTTTTTTTTCAACCAAAAGTGCATTTGATTTACATTGTCCTTTAGGACATTTATTTTAATTTTGAAGTGAATAAATTTCTGTCCAGTGGATAGTGCAATGGTTTTGTTAGCACGTTTCCACTTGATAATGATTGTTTTGACATATATTTTCCAAAAATACTTTTGTAAGGGGAAACATTAGCAGCATGTGCCTTTAGACGTTTTGGTAACACAATAATTATTGTGAGTTTGCAATCCAGGAATTTAAGGTTACAGTGTAGAAGCGGACATTGCAGTAAATTGACCACAGAGAGTAAGAATCCCAACCAGCTAGAGAAAATTGATTTGTTTAATAATGCCAGCATTAGAAAGAGTTGAACTCAAGGCTGTTTAGAATAGCCACAGCATTGTGTTAAAATTACGCATCTTCGTGAGCTCAACTTAAGTGCTAAAGACATCTTACACAGTACATGTGGCCTTTCTGTCTTTTGCCCTTATAGTAGCCTGCCTTTGGTAGCCAAGAGGAAATTGGTGTCCACTTCCCCCCCCCCCCCCCCACTTGACCTTTAGTGTTTCATCAGGGAAAAGTACATGTAAAAAAGGTCAAAAGGGTAAAAAAGGGTCGTACTTCAATCTATTACTAAAATGCACTGCACCGACTTCTTTGTGGTTTTTATTTTCACCTAGGAATAGTTTTTTTGATGTAACAATATACTTGACTTTTCATTTAGGAATCTTTTATCTCTAATTAGCAAGGTACCCTCAAGGGGTGCTAAATCAGCGCAGTGCTTTAGCCGTGCCTCAAGTGAGTTGCTTTAACTGCTAAGAAAATGATCTTAGTCGTGTCAAGAAAGTTATATGCGGGGCACCCTGGATGTCAAAGGTTCAGAGCGTTAAGCTTCCTTCAACCTTCAATATTTCTCACAGAAAAGCCTTGTTGTGGTTTTTACTGGTGATGATGGTTGAAAAAGATTGTCATGGCTGATCAAAATTTTTCTTCACTGTTCATTGATCTGCTTGTTTTGTTTTGTTTAGTCGCTGGAAGACTTTGGTGATGATGAAGATGACTATGATGAAAGAGGTTATGACGAAGATATTGAAGATGATCAGGATTATCTTGAATACAAAGAGGATAGGAAAAGTGCAGAAAAGAAGGAATCAGGTACTTAACATGTACAGAAAAAATTCTCTTACCTGTAACCTTTTAGGTCAGTTCTAGATGAAGGGAGGTGTCTGTCTTAAGAAAAACAAGTAAAATTTTGTGAAGGTAAGCCAACCACAAGTTGCCATCTTATTAAGATGACAGCCTCTCTAATATTAAGAACATTCATTTTGAGGTATACTAAAGCATTAATTAAGTAAGTACATGTTATATATCCTAAATATTTTGTGTTATTTTGTTGATTTTAGTGGACACATCGGCAGAGAAAGCCGATGAACTTGACCGAGCATTAGTACAGCTGGAACATGGTTTTGACATTGCTATGCAGGTTAGTGCACTGTTGTTCTAAAGTTTCCTTAAATAAATTGTATTTGCATCTCAAGAAGTACCAATTTTTTTCATTCAGTTGTTATTGTATTGTAAAGTGCCACCTATAAGCCCCCTCTTTTTAACCCTTTAAACCCCAATATCCACATACAAATTCTCCAAACTGATCTCCATACATTTCCTTCATGAATGAGTTGAGGGAATTTGGTAAAAGATCAAGGCATGTTCCCTTAGGTGATCATTTTACTAATTCTCATAACCTAATCTCTTGACATTGTATGGATATCGTTAGGAGAAAATTGACGTTAGTCATTATTGGGACTTACAGGGTTAAGGAGTTTCAGGAGGGCTGATAAACGGTGGGGATTATATCCAAGAGGCCTTAAAACCAGAATAGAAAAAGTGCTTTGAACTAAGCTAATAATGGTGCTGATAAAAATACGTTTTGCAATGACTGGTTTTTGATAAAGCTTCATTTCCAAAGAAATGAAATTCATTTCAATACATTCAGTGGTTTTGCTGCAAGTAGTTATGGTTAGTCCTGTGACTCATCTAGTGGAAAATCATGAGCACCAGTCCAGAACCATCAAGTCCCAGTTCAAAAAACAAAGAGCCCTATAAATTGAAAATGCTTGGTTTGTTATGTAACCAGACAATTAATATGAAGACAGATTTCAAAACTCTTTATACAGTTTACTGAAATAAAAATAATTATACTCAATCTATTGTAAAGCACAACAAAGTCTAAAAGAAATATGCGCTGTTAAACAACATCCACAAACATCACACAAACAGGCTGACAAAAACATCTCCAGATTGAATCAATCTATAGATCGATCTTTGCGTCCTACAGGACGCATGCCATGAATTATTTTGCATCATTGGGGAAAGGGCTTATTAGTGGGAGAGATTATAAGAGACAGTTCAGTTTATGGCTCATATTTTTTTATTTATTTATATAATTTTACAGAGAACTAAGATTTGGGCCAAGTACTCCAAAGATATAGAAACTTATGTAGACAAAAGAGCTCATTTAGGTGAGTGACTTGACTTATTGACAAGTTGGTATAAAACTATAATATCAGTACTTATGGACTCCTTTTGCTTGGTTCACAGAGTTGGAATATACTGCTAAATTAGCTAAACTGGCTCAGACAACAAGAGCAGCCATTACTGAGGAGGTAAGAGAACTAATTCAAGGATGTTAATGTTGTGGCATGGTTCAATTTTATCTTAGGTTTAATTTTCCTGAATCTTTTTGGGTACGATAACACTTAGTAATGAGTTTGAAATAAGGAGGACAGACTTAAAAGCCAAGAATAAAATAACCCCAAAGTGTATGGAATATTATGGTTTGTAATGTAATATCGCAGATGAGAGAACAGCAGTAATAATATAATAACAATGATAATAATTTACAATAATAGTTATAATAATAATAATAAAACATTTTTTATGGTGCAATTATCACCATTTGCTCATGGCACTTTACAAGAAAAAGTCTGTAAAAAGTGTAAAAGTATACAAGTTTAAAGGTTACATTATAATGAACTGCAAGTTCAGTCTTCAACATTCAGTGGTACCACTGGCTGCCGCTATTTATTCATTTGTTAGCCCACTGTATGAGGTGTTTGATAAGTGAGGTTATACTGAAGAGACATAGGGGTAGACCACAGCAGAATGGAAGCTTTCCTGGTGTCACACACACAAAAATGTATGCAGCCATGAGAACTCAAGTCTTAGTTGTATTATGTTTATTTTTGCAGAACTATTTACCATTTCAGTCAATTTTTGTGACAGCCTTGGATCAGGTAATTCAATGATTCTCTCCTTTTCCCTTACAATAATCAACTTTTTGGGTTTTATGGGAGTAGCACTTCTGACTAACTTTGCTTGGACTGACAAACCTGAAACTTTCAAACCACTAGCCTGTAAAAACAGCTGAAATTTTGTTGCACCACAACTGGTTTCCCCACGAATGCAGAAATTCCATACTGATGATGTGTCACTACCCAGATTTGTGTAGTGCTTCTGATTTGTTGAAGCAAATTTTCCATGCGGCACAACCAATCAGAAGCATTACCCAGATCTGGATAGTGACGTGTTATCAGTGTGGAATTCCTGAGCTCTTTTCTTAGGCATCATTTCGCGCGAAATGTTGGCTGTTTTGTTAGGCTATCGAACCACTGATAAAGTTGGAAATGTTCGTTGCTATGAAAAGAAAACACATCCCTGGAAGCCAGTCTGAAGAAACCAATCAGACCCAAGTGAAATTGAATGTTGAAACCAAAACTCCAAGGGTAATATTTGTCGCAGAGTAGAGAGGCAAGCACTGGCATAACCACCACCCAACGTTAAACCCATCAAACTCCATTTTCCCCTCATGGCAAGCACATCTTAACCCTTCAAGTCCCGATAGTGACCAACATCAATTTTCTCCTAATGATACTCATACAATGTCAAGAGGTTAGGTTATGAGAATTAATAAAATGATCACCTAAGAGAAAATGCTTTGATCTTTTGTCAAATTCTCTCAACTCATTCTTTAAGGAAATATGTAGAGATCAGTTTGGAGAATTTGTATGTGGATATTGGGACTTAAAGGGTTAAACTTTGAAATTACTTCATGTCAGCATCCTAAGTCAATGGTGAGTTTACTCAACAGGAGGGTAGGAAGAAGAGGACGGCAAAACACTTTTGTGTGACAAATGTGACAGGGCTATTACTTGCATGTTTTGTCGTGATCATGACTTAACACCAATGTTTTCTAGTCCCTTACAAAAAGATTTGTTTAAAGGAAACTGAAGTTTGGCGAAAAGTTGTTTCAAACCAAATTTATGTCACACTTATCGCAGAAGGTTTGCCGTCTTCTTTCCTCTTCTGTCCTGTTGCATAAGCTCACTAATGTGAATAATGTTTCTTTTTAAGTATCACTGTGTCAAATTCTGATGTAGATATATTGTTTATAACAATTCAATGACAGGACATTGACTATGCAGATAATGCAAGCAAAACCTATGCCCAGCTTATGTCCAGCAGATTTATGGAGGTAACCTGTTGATTTATAAAATCATTTGCTTTGATTGAATTGGAATTGAGTTATAAGTCATCTACTTAACACGGCCTGCAATTTGCTGCTTTCCTTTAGCCTTTAACAAACAGAAGAAATGTGCATGAGAGAACAAGGAAGGACTTCAAAGAGACTTGGGCCAAAGCTTCTAAGAAACTGGTGAGTTGGTACATGCTGGTTTGAAATTTCCTGTAGTCTTGTTGCCTTCATAGGTAGTGAAAACTGACTGTGTAACTTGAGGGGGGGGGGGGGGGGGGGGGCGGGGTGCCCCATCATGTGAGCCATTTTTGGTGTGTGCAGCACCAAATAGTATGGTATGTTACCCGATGAGGTCCAAAAGTTTGTACAGACCATACCCCCCCCCCCCACACACACACACAAGTTTGCCCATCCCCTCCTCTCCTCGGTGCATAATAAATAAAAGCTGCCTCAAATGAGTTATCTTATCTTATCTTCTTGGGGTGAATTTATCACTCTCGTTTTGTTCAATTAATAGAATGAAGCTTTGGTGAACCTCAAAAAAGCCAAGCAAATGTACATCCAAAAGCAACAGGAACTAGAAAAGGTTTGTTATAATCCTTGCAAGGTTTTGTTGAAGACATCACCCTGGATATTGTTTTATCTCTTCTCCCTGTCAGATCCTTAGTAGTATACAATACGGGGTTACCAGCGCATTTTCAAATATTTGACTTTGGTCTTGGAAATTTCCTCGAATTTTATTTGGGGATTTTTCTTAGAATTTTTGGTTGGGCTTTATACTGGACATAATTTCCAAAACTGATTTGCAGTATGGCAAAGTGGTTTTCATTTTCAAAACCGGTTTTGGGTAGCAGAAATCAGTTTTGGAAATTATGTCCAGTATAAAGTCCAACCAAAAATTCCAAGATAAATCCCCAAATAAAATTCCAGGAAATTTCCAGGACCAAAGTCAAATATTTGAAAATGCGCTGGTAACCCCGTATTGTATACTACTATCCTTCGACTTATATCGAGTCATGCCATATTAAATATGTGACCATTTCAACAGCACTTTCCTGTGATACTCTATTTATTACTGTACACGGTGGTTCCAACTTTTGAGTTTTGGGATGAATTCAGTGACCATTCAAATGGCAGCTACTGAGCAATACTTTCCTGTGGTATTGTAACTTACGCTGTACAAAGTGGTTTCAACCTTTGAGTTTGTGGATGAAATCCTAAAGTGCGACCATTAAAATGAAAGCTACTGAGCAGTACTTTCCGTTGGTATTTTGTTCTCTTAAGTGGTTCTAACGTTTTTGCCTTTGGATGAAACCCTTAAAGAAAATCACCTTGTTCCTTGTGATTATATGGAGACTAGTCCTTTGGTTATGGGAAGAAACCTTTTTCAATAGTGCATTAAAGTGAGCACAGTGACTGAGTTCTTTTTATAGAATTTAAGATTATTATAATCACTCACAAAGCAATCCATGGGACAGCTCCTAATTATTTATCGTCTGTCGTTAACTTTAAACCTAATTCTTCCTACAACCTCAGATTAAATAACAAATATCTGCTTTCAAATCCAAACTTCAGGACTCTCCCTACTCTTGGTGACCGAGCCTTTGTAGCCGCCGCACCAAGACTGTGGAATAATCTTCCGTTAGATCTTAGATGCACCTCCGATTTTGAAGTTTTTTAACGTAATTTGAAGACTCGTCGTTTTAAAAAAGCCTTTTCTGATATATTGTTGTAATTTATAGACTAGATAATTATTTATTCGTGTAATTTTTAATTGTAAGGCGCATTTTAAAACTGTGTAGTTGAATTTGCGCGGTATAAATAAATATTATTATTATTATTATTATTATTCTTTATATTTTAGGAAGAGTCATCTTCCGCTACACTGTCTGCATTTTCACGCGGCAATAAAAAGAAAGAAGGTGATTTAAGAAAAGCAGATGAAGCTGAGGAGGTTTACAAGCTTTGGGTGAATGAAGCTAATGCCAGGCAAAAGGAATTGGAAAATACCAAGTCAAAAGTCCTAGTAGAGCTACGCCAGCTTGTTTACCAGTGTGACCAGACAATGAAGGCAGTAAGTTGCGATCACACTTGCATTGTCACTAGTTACAGCAGTATTATGGCTAGCCAATCACATTACTTGCTGACATTTAAATTGAACCAATCAAATGTCGTAGTAATTGCATGTAGCGCAGTAGCAGACGGCACGCCAAGCGCGGGAAAAACGCTCGTGATCTAATACCATCTTTGATTTCACTTGACTGGTTGTGAAAATGGCGCGAGATTTTTCACCCAGTAACAAAGCATCACATGCAAAACCAGTGCAATCTCGAAGTTGTTGTCGACATTGCGTTTCAACCTGATAAAAGATAACTTTAGTTTTGGCGTATTAAGATTGTGGGAAACTCCCTGAAGAACGCCTTCATCACTTTGAATAAAGGAATTTTTTTTATTTAAATAGCTTCACTGACCCTTGAAGGAAAGTTATAGGCATAAACAGCACGCAATTAACTTGTTACTTAACGTTTGATTGACATTTGTCTTTCACCAGGTCACGTGTAACTACTTTCAGATGATGAACGCACTCGCCAGTCCTGCTCCCATTCAGTTCCAGACCCTTGCGGAAAGCAGTAGAAATTACGAGCCTGGAAGCCAGTTCTCCGAATATGTTCGCCTGCAGCAAGCCAACGCGCCACAAACTGTTTGTCCAGTCCATCAATTTGAACCATACAATGCTACAATGTATGTATTGTCGTTTATTACAAACGGAGATTGTTTGCTAGCATTCTTTCTTAACCTCAGCTCGAGCGGTTACAGCCTCCCACGCAGGCGTTTTTAGGGGAGCTCGTATTTCGTCCCTCTCCATAAACGCCTGCTTTACCGAAAACAGCTTATCTTATCAATTGTTTTGTTCGCTTGGTAAGTGACCAATTAACAGTTTTGAAATAAAGTGGTGACAGGCTAAACACGACTCATAAGCTCGTGGTTTGCTAAAACGTGACCCTAGAGTTCCCGTTTTCCTTCTTTTCTTTCCTTCGCTAAGGTTGTGTAGTGCACGGAGTATTCTAAAATCTGACTAAATCTTACTTTTGCTGCTATGAGTCTAATATTTATCAGAGGTCATAAATCTTTCGCAGTGTTTCGTGCAGATCGAGTAATTATCGGATAACTCTGCGGCCAAGGTCAACTTTCTAGAATTTGGAAAGTACAATGTGATTGGCTAAGTTTGGGAAAGGAATGTTGTTCTCGGTTTAGCAGGCGTTTGTGGGGAGGGATGAAAGATGAGCTCCCTTAAAAACGCCTGCGAGGGAGGTAAGAGCGGTTAGGGTTAGGCAACTTCTTCTCCTCTATCTCCCTGACGGAAGATTCTCCCGCAAAATAGCCCTTTTGTATGTTTACGTCACACGGACAAATTTCACCTCTGAGACTCGTTTCTAAAATCTGAATTGCGAAGTGTTGCATAAATGAATTCCCACGATATTTGCTTTGAAACGAATGCTAATGCGGAAAGAGTGCCGACGTCAAAACGAGGATTGCTCGTCTGACGTAAACACGCTTAATGGCCATTCTGGTGTGTGTGTTTTTATAGGAGCGAAAGGGTTTGTGGAGCTTAGCATGGAAAGTTATGTTGGTGTACCCTAACCTTGTTCCCAGGGTTCTCTCCCACCCGTCCCTACGGAGCGAGGTCTCTCGACGGGTAGGAGCGAGAACCTGGGAACGAGACTGGGTGTACCCGTCTGAGAAACACCAATATGGCGACAGAAATGTAACGGAAAAATACGTCATTTAAGCCTGGCTAAAAGACAATTGAGAGTTGAAGGGCTAGTCTTGTTTTGTAAATTGTGAATTTTGATATCGTCACATGTAAATTAACTTGTCTCCCTTTTATTCACAGGTCTGATAAAGGACAGCCCGCATATTCCCGCCAGAACTCTTTATTCGACTCGCGTAGCAGTCAAAATCTAGAAGATAGCGTTAAAATGTCGCCCTTCAACACACGACGTAACCGGAGCGTGGGTTCACACAATGTTAGCAGCTCACAGTCGCCCATGAATGCGTGGAGCCACCTAAAGGAAAACAATAGCGATGCTGAAAGCACAACCAGTAGGTCTCCTCCGGGTTCACCCAGCGGTAGTCCCACAGCGTCCCGTAAACAAGGGGATATCCCGCGGGCGCAGTCCTTAGAATTGATTTCCTCCGACGATGGAGATAAAGGCGAATCTAAGAGGAATGGTAAGCGTTTTGATATATTTGCGAGTATTTTGCTGCAGCCTTTTTTTTTATTTCTTCCTGGAAAACAGTTTTGTATATAATAACTGACTTATCAACTCACGTCGACTCTGAAGATAACTGCCGCACAAGTTGTGGAAACGTCTGTCACTGTCAATAACAGTGCTTCGTCTTGAAATTTGCCCAGCGATTTTCCGGACCCGGAAAAAGTCTGTAAAACAGAGATAAAGTCTGGAAAAATGGTAAAAAGTCTTGAGGTATTTTTTGAAAGCTACAACAAGTGCTTTAGAAGTTTCTTTTATGCGTTTTAGTCAAATCTTATTCAATCTTGGCGCTAGGTTTGCAGTGCGTCATGAAAAACGCTTTGTTCCAGCTTTTTCAAGGTCTATTGATCACCTAATGGATAACTTTGAGTCTGGAAAAAGAAATTATTGTTTTGGAACAAGTCTGGAAAAAGTCTCGAATTTTGGATCCAAAAATCTGTACGAACCCTTTCACCCCATTATCTAACTAGCGGAACATAGCAATATCCCTAACAGAAAATTTGTCTTGCGCGATAGAACTTCCTGAAAGTTGTGCTTTTTGATTCACATCCACTTAGGTCCCGTGGACCCAGGCTCCCAAAGAAAGCGCCCAGCCAAAAACCGCCCGTCAGCGGGCCCTTTCCAGAACAGCCGCTTATCATCAGCAGCGGAGACGCACAGGCTGAAGAAGCTTCGCTCGGCATCTAAATGCCGTGTCTGCGATAGTTACGTGTATTTCAATGGAGCCGAGTGTGAAGTGTGTGGCCTGACTTGTCACAAAAAATGTCTGGCGAGACTAAACATGAAGTGTGGAACTTACGCGGTAAGGAACTTTGTCACGCTTTAGTAGCAGCAAGGGCGTGTCCTGCCTTTTTCAGACTCAAAAGCTAGAACAACTTTGTACAGCAAAGTAATAGTACCACAGGAAAGTACTGCTCGGTAGCTTTCATTTGAATGGTAACCCTCTAGGATTCATGAGCAGCATCAAACGCGAGTACCACCTTGTACAACAAAGTAAATAGTACCACAGGAAAGTACTGCTCAATTGCTTTCATTTGAATGGTAACCCTCTAGCATTCATCAGCAGTCTCAAAAGCGAGTACCTCCTTGTACAGCGTAATATGCAGTGCTACAGGAAAGTACTGCTCGGTAGTTTTTTTTTATGGTAACCCTCTAGGATTTCAACAGCAGTCTCTAAAGCTAGAACCACCTTGTACAACATAATAAACAGTATTACAAGAACTATTGCCCAGTATTCATTTGAATGGTCACCATTAAGGATTTCATCTACGTACTCAAAAGTTAGTACCACTTTAAACAGCAAAGTAAAAAGTACCACAGGAAGTACAACCTGCTCAGTAGCTTTCATTCGAATGGTAACCCTTAAGGATGTCCACGTTATGTTGCATAATTAACAGCACCACAGGAAATAACCGGATTTTTTTTCTTATGAGCCAATAGAAAGTTCAGCGACGTATGACAACGTTTGGGGTGGATTTCCAGCGACATCTTGAAGACTCAAACACAGAAGAAAATGTGCCGCACATCATCTCGGCTTGCATTGATGAAATTGATAAACGAGGTAGGCGATACAACTGCTTCACTCTGTTCTTGCTAGTTTGCATGTGACGTCATACGTTTCTGGAAAACTGCCCACCTATCCCTTCCCTAAGCCAACGTTAACACTTACTTCTCACTTAAAGCAAAATGTTGGCTTAGGGGAGGGGTAAGGGGGATGGATCATTATACGTTTCTGGGAAACTGCCCACCTACCCCTCCGCTAAGAATTGATATCTTCGACTTAGGCAATGTTCACACGGCTCCGGACGATTTTTCGACCAGTTGAAAAAACGTGCTGCACGGTGGGGCAGCGTTTCGTTGTTACGCTCACACGGAACCACCTTAACGTCCTTAACCGTACGAAAATTTAGACGCCTAGCCGTTCAAAGTTCCATGTGAGTGTCCGGTCAAATTTTTCAGCCGTTCAAAGATTCGCACAGTGCCCTGTGAACAGAGCCTTGATGCAATATATCAAACACGAGAAACAGTGTTTCGTCATAAGATCAAACACTGAGAAAAGAGTTGGAAATATGACGCACCTCGGAGTATTTTGACGAACTTCGAGATGATTGACATTGTGATGGAATACTGAGTGGAATGTTTGTTATTACTCTTTAAAGAAAACGATTGTAAAGGAAATTGAGGATGCAAGAACGATGAGTACTTCTTCAACAAGCATACTCGCACATTAAACATGATTAAGGGCGTTATCCGCGGTTTATTAACTTTTCTTTTTCCCTTTGTCATCTTAGGACTCGATGTTAAAGTAAGTGTCTAAAATTTATGGAATTTTTTGAGTTCGTTTGTCTTTGTTTTTGAGGCTTGCTTTGTAAATCTGTTGTGCTTTCTGTTTCTTTTAGCTCCGGTCACTGATAAGCTTTTTTTTTTTTAATTTTTAGGGGATTTATCGTGTATCAGGAGTAAAGTCAAGAGTCGAAAAACTATGCCAGGTGGGATTATAGATGTTTAAAACTCAAATCACTTTACCTTGTGCTAGAGTAGTTACAAAAGTTTTTTATTAGATTTAGGACTGCATAGCTTTTATAGTCGCTTTTATATTCCTGGCGTCATTCCTGGCTCATAAACAGAAAAAAATTCGCTGACCAGTCACCGCGGACTCAAATTACTCAAGAACCAATCAGAATTTGTAGCTGGTACCTAGCGCGGGAAAAAACGCGTGTGACACACAGTCAGGCTCGATTGATGCCGTTATTTGTGGCAAACGTTTGCGTGAATATTAGGCAATAGGCTAGTTTCGAATCATCAGGTTTCATACTTGAGTTGTTGTGTTTACTGGAGGTTTGAGTTTATCTTATTTTATTTTTCGTCTTAACAGGCGTTTGAGAATAATGAATACTTGGCTGATTTGTCAGAGACTCCACCCCACGTGATCGCAGCTGTTCTTAAACTTTATCTTCGGCAGGTAAGCAATATCGCCTTCTCAGAGTTCTTCTACCTTCACTGTTAAAAAATATTACAGGGTTCTTACAGAGACTTAAGTTCTTGAAAAAGTTTTCAAATTTGCCCAGCAATATTTCAGGCGTGGAAAAAGTCGGGAAAATGGAGAGAGGATCTAAAAATGGTAAAAAGTCTTGAGTTTTATTTTTAAAGCTGCAACAAGTGCTTTAGAAGTGATTTGGTCAAGTCCAATCTTAGACCATTCTCACCCGTATGTTTGCTACGCACCATGAAAAAAGCTTTGTTCCTGCGTTTTTAAGGTCTCTGTTGATCACCTGAGCCAGGTTCCTCGAAAGATGGTTAAAGTTTAACCCACGATTAAGCCAGATTTCAAGCACGGTTTTCTCGTCCAAGAACATGCAACTCGAGGTTACAAAATACTGTTGAGCCTTTTTAATAATAACACAAAATGTTCCCCTAAGCAATGCATAGGAATGTAAAATACAAAAACGGAACAGAATTTTAATCCTGGATTAACGCTAATCGGCCTTTCAGGAACCGGGCTCTGTTTGATAATTTTGAGTCTGGATTAAAAAAATTATTGTTTTGGAAAAAAGTCTGGGAAAGATCTTAAATTTTGGATGCAAAAATCTGTGGAATCCTGTGGTATTAAACTTTTCCACCCTCGTTGGGTGAGCAGTGGCACTCCATCCCTCCATTTGTCGTGATAACTGAGCTATGCTTTATTCTCTGACGCTGTTTTACTTTTTTCTTAGCTTCCAGAGTCGCTGCTGACTTTTAGACTGTATCCTGAGTTTATCAGAATAGCCAAGGTAAGCGATTTTCTTTCGTATTTCTCAGTAATGACATTTCAGTGGCAGATCCAGGGGAGGGGCCCGGGAGGCCCCCATATGTTTAGATCAAACTGAGACAAACTGAGACCCGAAGGGCCGCCCGGAAAAAAAATTTTTTTAGAGACCTGCTCCCCCTCCCCATCTTAGGGTCTGGATGACCGCCCCTCTCCTCCCCCCCCCCTTATCTGAAGGTCTGGATTCGCCACTGCATTTCATCAATCGTCGCTCATATTTCACGAAGCTGTCACAGGCCTACCAACTTAGCTGACGTATTTGTTAGTGCAAGAGCGTTGCCCTGTGATAGCTTCTCTTCCAGTGATTCGTGAGAGCTTATTACAGTGAAACTCCGTTTAACACAGTCCCACCAGGGTACGTTGCATCGACAGGGACTCGTTATATCGGGGTCTTGGTATATAGAGGTTTGTTATATTAGGATTTTGTTGTAGGAGGGGTTTATTATATCGGGGTTTCATCATGTAGGGGTTCGGCTTTTGTTACATCGGGGTTTCGTTCTATACGGGTGCGCTATATCGCTTTTAACTGCATTTATTTACAGAACGGCAACTCTCTTTAGCATTAACATGGTTTATCGTTTATTCTGCGAATTCCAACTTAGCCGACTTCCATTACTGTGTCTCCTACTGTAACCTTTTGTAGTCACAAAAAATGCGCAAAAACCAAAGGTAACGGGTTTTTTTGTTATTTATTTTTTTCAGGAGAGCTTTGCTGTCATAAATAACAACATGACGTGCAAGGATGCTTCGGAAAATCCAGATCTCCGGGAAGAGTATACTAAGCTGCTCGGGAAACTTCGGGAAATCGTGATGAAGCTTCCGACGGCGAACCGAGTGACTGCGGCGCGTTTGATCATGCATCTAAAGCAAGTATCCGACCACAGTGAAGCGAATGCCATGCCTGGGAGTAACCTGGCGATTGTGTTTGGACCAACACTGCTCAGACCATGGTAAAAACTCTGCAAAAATAAAAAGAGATAAAGTAAACAAAACGAAACAAATCAATGTAAACCTATCAACGACTTCGAGCTGTCTTAGTCTTGGGTTGTGTAACAGAGTCGTCTCATTGGTGATAATTCTAACCGGCTTAGAATAACAGTAGCCTCTTCCAGGCGTTAAGATGATGCGGAGCGCGCGAAAAATTGAAACCTCGTGTTCCTTTTACGCTCGCCGCGTACGATTTAACTCACTCCCCACCATCTGAACGCCTAGAACAGGCTTAGAATAACAGTAGCATGGAAAATGTGTTGTTTGGCTAATGGAGTCCTTTCCTCTTAAATCTCTTGCAGTGAAAATGAAGCAACCTCCACTCTTTCCACGCTTGTAGAGATGCCTCATCAAACTCGCCTCGTGGAACTGTTAATCGCTAGTCCTGAGGTAAGTGTTATCACTTTTAGTCCCAAACCTCTGAAAGTTACTAACAGTAGGAACAAAGACTTAGACTATTCGCCCTCCCCTCCCCTTTTTCTCAGTGCGAGTTAAATCGCTACATTCGAGAGTCCGCGGCGATCGTGCTTTCTTTTTTATTGCGCCTGAGGGCGGGGATGGGTGGTGATATGGTTCACAATCTTACTCTTCCGGAATGTTATTCGAAAATCACAGTGTTCTTAACAGGCCTCGGCTTTGTGGGATTTCCGACGGCGCATTCATGCAAGAGGGTGCCCCCGAAATGAGACAAAGATGCTCAAACGTTTAGCTGAGCAATTTTTTTTTCACACACAAGAAAACACTCTAGCCTGTTTTCACCAAATGTATGTCGATATGCCTGAAAGCACAGCCGAAAAAAGAAGGCACGGCATACACGTTTCGTTTTACTTCCGCTGGACAGACAGACATGTGGGGTTGTGGATCACAAAACAACTTTGTGGGGTTATACTTGGAGCATTGATTACAGACCATTTGGAGTTTGGGCTCTTGTTAATCTTTTGCCTTGGGTGTCACAGCTTGGTGTCAGAAAGCTTGGTTTAAGTTCGTGTTTATATTCCCTAGGTCTTTGACCTTCCAGAAACGGACGAATCATCATCTCGCGAAACGCCGGTCGAGGTATGTTCTGTGAATTTTTTTCTGTGGGGCTGTCTAGGAGCAGAATACTGACTTTGCAGGCCATGTTTTGATTCATTATGAAATCCATTCCGGTTAGAAATAGAATTTTAAAATGTTGGTTTCTTGAGGAGAGGGGGAAACCGCGGAACCTAAAGAAAAGACTTTTGAAGCAAGTTGCGAGAAAATCGTTTCTCGGTCCTGGAAGTCGTGTCTTCCCTCCCCCGGGTGTTCGTTTTTCTACGTAGACGACCAAATACAGTAATTATGACTGGGCCTGCCACAGGCAGCCCAGCAACAAGGCAGAGAACCAACAACAAACTCAACCCATATTCGCCACTTTAGCGACGAGAAGGAGACTGGGCCGAGTGCACTTTCGCAAAGACTTCTGGGACTGTTACAAGGGACGGGGAAAAAAGTTAGTCAATAGAGAAATTAAGAGTCACGTTTACAGCAAACGGCAAACGTGAGATTCAAGTTGAGAATTTCTCAGAATAGAAAATAAGCTGATAAAAACTGTCCAGAACAATTCTTATGGATAAAACTGGCTTGAAACGACTTACTTTTGAGTAGAGATAATAAACAATAAACGACAATTAACGGGGAAACTTGGTCATGTGTACAAATTCACGTATGCGTGAATCATAATCTCTCTAGTAGCTGACGTGACCGGCGTGTCGCCAGTAACGATCCCAGAGAGACACAGTTGCGAGACACAGTTGTGCCTTTCTTGATCCTCCTTGAAGCGTATGTTCTTGCATACGAAGACACACCCTACTTTTCGATGCAGAATTCCCGCCAGACTGGTGTTGTGAGAGTTCATGGGTTCGAATAATGACAGGGAAACAAACATTTGCCTACTCCACTATTGTGAAAAAGCGGATATTACTTACTTCTTTTGTTCTTGTTTACAGAAATTCACTCCTCCCAAGACCGACAGAGAAGGCAATTTGTTTGCCATCCAAAGCGTTCGATCTAGTGGTAATGTCGTTGTTCATCTTGTTATTGTTGCATAAAGGCTTGTCTATTTTTCGTGTTTTCGTAACTGTTCAACAGAAGTAACTGTTCAACAGAAGGTTTCCAAAAATGTGTGCTATTCCACAATTGGTTCCGGCTCATTTAGAAAATGTACTTTTCCTTGATCATTTTACCAGGTGTTAACCCAGACGAAAGTTACGAGGCAGAAGATGAGGCAAGGTAAGATTTAACCTTGTCAGTCAGCCTAAAAATGCTTCAAATCCGAACTTCCATATCAAATTACAAGTATATATGAATATAATGAGACACAAAGCTGGACAGCGCTACTCACCGGATAAATCACTGTTCATTGGATAAGTATGCGAAAAACCAATTGCGCTATCCAGTGGATAGAGATTTATCCGGTGGATAAACAACCGGGGTCAGGATGATTTTATGTTCATGGCTGTAACTTGGTCCGTTTCTTTTTACTTATCAATCTTGTATCACTTAACCCTTTAAGCCCTAAGAGTGATCAGCATCAAATTTTTCCTTGCAATATCAATGCTTTGTAAAACAGAGAGGTCATGAGAATTACGGACATGGTCACACAAGATGAAGTTGCTTGATATATTATCAATTTCTCCCCACTACCTCTGTAGGAAATGAATAGGGGCAACAAATGAGAATTCAAATTTTGATCTTAGGCTTTAAAGGTTTATCATCTGTGGTGTTAACTATTTTGGCAGCTCTCTCCACTTTTTTTTCTTTTCGCCATTTTGAATCGATGTGTTTGCAGGATCAGTCTACAGTCGAGCCTCCATAAGCGTGACCTCGTTCCCAGGGAGGAGAAAAGAGACCTGGGTACTAGTTTTCCATTTGCGACTCCTGCTCATAGCCCTACCTCCGTCCAAAATAATTTGAAAAAAGGAGAAATTATGACTTTCCCCATTCAGGCCATTTCCCAGTTCCAAAAAATCTCACTTTCAAAGCGAGGCTAAGTGCGAAACCATTGATATGAAAATGATTTTTAATTATGATGCAAACAAAACTCATTGTCACAACAAAGGTTTCGCACTTAGCCTCGTTTTGAAAGTGAGAGTTTTTGGAACTCGGAAATGGCCTATTGGAACCGCGAAAGTGACCTCCTTACGGGTGCTTAAACTCTATTTCATACCCTAAAGCGAAGTTGGGCGGATAGAAGAAATACACTGAAAATGAATTTGACTTGATACTTGTAACTGTCATGTGTTAATGAGGCATGCGTTATTTACATTCGTGTAGCTACATCAACACTCCAGACACTTCCCAGTCTCCCACGGAAATCTCTCCACCTGTTCATCTACGTCACCACTACAGACGGCCAGTGTAAGTACAACGCATGCGTCTCTCGCGTACGTCACGCAATCTTTTCTTTTTACGTGGTCTTTTCTCGCAACGCAATCTTTTTTCTGGTAATGGGGTATAATTGTACTGATTACTTGTCGTTCTTTTCTTGTAGAGCGGTAAATGTCCCTGATTCATCTTTAGAGCCGCCGAAGTCACCTTCACCGTCAACGTAAGTTTCCAAAGTTAAATATTTGTCTTGTCTTCGTTGCAGCTCGCTAACTGTCCATAATCTTCTTCTCAGATCTGTCATCTATTTCCTGCAGATTCACTTCCGGTTATTGTCATTTTGAGGTCGCGTGTGAAACTGGGTCGGTGTTGTGCCGAATAGCACTATGGGACTGTTTTAGAGGCGCTATCTCTTTTCTTATTGGTTGTCTCAAGATTGCGCGGGAAACTGAGTTTAAACTCGCCCCCCAAAACAGCCCCATAATGCATTTCGACACAGTTGCACCGGCGTAATCTCCCGCCAAACCTAGAAATGACCAGGCCCCAGTTTTTGAGAAGGTTGATAGCGCTATCCACTGGAAAAATCCCTATCCAGTAGATAATGCAATTGGTTTCCTTAATACTTATCTGGTGGATAGCCCTATCCAACGTTTCAACAACCGGAAACAGTAGATTTGCATGGATCTTCCAATTAAGAAACAACTTGAACCTATATTTCTCCTCTGTTCGCGCTATTCTTTTACTTGTTCTTTTCAGTTGTAGACAGTTTTATAGGAAATCTGGGTCAGTTTATTAAAACTTTTGCTAGTACAATTTAACAGTGTGGCTATTATTTTCACTATCTCAATATTTATACCTATAGGTGTAACTGAGTTACACTTTTAAAAGTTGTTCTGAACTGACCCAGTAAGTATCTGTTTTTGTCTCTACTATTGCGTTTTCCTTCTTTCTTCATATGTCAGTCTCGTTTATTTTGTTATTTTTGCTTATTTTATGCAGCGGAAGTGGCCTTGGTTTCGGATCCGAGTTCTTTGATCTGCTGGCCAAGTCCAACAACAGAAATGATGTGGTAAGTTAACGCATATATGGTCCTGACAGTAACTTGTTATATGTGGCAGAATGGTCTTGTGTCCTGGTAACGAAAGACATGTCTCTCAAACCCACCTCTGTCCCAGGCCTTCTTCCCGTTTTTACGTTCGAAGGGTGGGCTGGGAAGGAAGATGCTTTTCCCCGAAAGTTCTGACTATATTCCCGAGGCTCGAATACTCATGTTTTACATTTAAATGATATTTTGGTAGTCCCCGGCGTGTCGCGGGAGCATAAAGAAACATCACGCATTGTTTAGAGTATTGTGAAGTTCTCTTACGGCTCAGCTGTATTTGCTTACGAGTCAAGAGAGATTGCCTGGTGGCAAAATACTAAGATGAGTATCCGATCTCTGTATCTTTTCTCCGCAGAATGAACGCGCTCGATATACTATTCCCGAATTCCTATTGCCCCATGAATCATCGATACCCGTGGTACGACAAGAAGACTCCGATATAGAAGACGAATACGAGGATGACACTACTCAAGGTAAGAGGCAGCGCTATGGGAGGGGAGGTAGGGGGATTTGAGGGGTTCTTTTCTCAAATTCCTCACCCCATAAACTTCAGGGAGAATGGGTCCAAGGATCGGCGCAAAGATTTCTGGGATCATTGCTCGGAATGACTTGTACCCATTCTCCTGCAGTGTTGTCGCCAAACTTGAAACTCGAAACTGGCTTATATAATTTTCTTTACTCAAAATAGTGCCCCCATATGGAAGAAAAATATAAACCAGATCGCAATTGTTTTTTTTCTGCAACTTTCATCATCTTTTTTCCCTCTGAGAGACGAATGGAAAATATTTTAATCGCTGGTATTCTTAAATACGAACAGCGATGGCGGGCGTTGTAGTAAGGACTATTTGAGAATAGATGATTATTTTTTTTGCTTTTTTTTCCCTCTGTATAGGAACGAGTGGGTCACGCACTCCAGATGATGACCTTGATCCATCTCGGCGAATAAGTTCGCCGCGCTCTTCAAACGAAAATTTAGCCGTCGACGACAAAGCTAACGTACCTAGTGATTTGGCGGACTTGATGTCTCGGAGATCGTCGTCACATTCTGTCGCGCCGAGCGTCATTTCGGACTTCCCTGATTCTGATTCGTTGTTACCAGATCTGTCCGATACGGTTAAACCGGGCAAAGTGGATAATTCGGAAAGCATTGGAAAGCCCGACAAAGACCCGAGACTTGCTGATATTCAGTCCGAGTCTCCTGATTCTCGAGTTCGTACATTTTCAGGCGATGCTGACGCCGCGCGACCTCGTCCTAGAACGTTGGGATTATTGAAAAGAAATTCAGATCTACCTGGTCGTGTTCAACGCGTCGATGTTTTGGATACGGGTTTTTTCCCGATAGGTATGAAGTCTTCTGTAAGCGATACGAATCTCATTAAAGATCCCTACGCTATCGAGGAGGAAGTACCCTTCGTGCTGGCTTCAAAAGCCGCGGACTCCTCTGTTAGCCCTGACGATAGTTTATTAACTGACGATCTCGTTTCGTTCGAAAAAGGCAGTATAAGCGACGAGGAAAGGGAAACGGTTGAGGACGATGCTGCTATAACACGTATTGACATTTCTGAAGTACCTGAACCTGCAGAAGATGAGCTTGATCACAAAGATGCTCTTTGTGAAGACACACATACTCCTATACAATCTCCGTTAATAGAATCAACGATAAATGCGGTGTCTCCCAGAAAGCAACGACCTCCACCAGTTTCGGTAAAACCTGCGCGATCTCCTACGGTAGAAAAGAGAGACTTTACACCATCGGAAAGTCCGTCGCCCGAAGAAGCGCCGAAGGTGGGATCACGTGAGCTTATCGTACCTGTTATGACTGCATTACAGGAGCGGAGAGCGTCCACTCCGGATTGCTCCACGTCACAATCTTCGACAGATACTAAAGTCCCGGATAGAGCTGAATCCCCGAGTGCAGAAAAGGTGAGCGGAGGTGACGAGAAAAGATCTGAAGCCAAACCCATGACTAGGTCAGCTTATACTACACGGATCTCTGTTAGAGATCGCCTCCAGCAATACGAGAATAACCGTCCCGGAAAAGTCGACTCTGGTCGGAAACAGTCGGCGTCCGAACTTTTTAACCCGAATCCAGTGTCTTCTCGGAAGGAAATGTTCGAGCAGAAGGAACGAGGGCTTTATAAACGTGTTGGCGACATGGGAGTGAGAAAACCGAGAAGTGATTCTGGTAGTGGCTCTGGCTCTTCCAGCGGCAGCCCTAAGTTGTCGAGGAAATTGTTGAATAACAGTGACGATAAAAGCAGCACTTTCGGTGCGAAAAGTCCGCTCAGCGGTAGCCCCAAGTTACCAAGGAGACGGTTGAATGACAACATGGATGGAAACAGTGCGGAGAAAACAAAACCAGTTGAACAGGAAAAACAAGCTGAGCCTCGGCGCCGTGAAAGAAGAGATCAGTCAGGAAAATCTGATCATCCACGAAGCTTGGTTCCAGACAATCTTGAGAAAAGAGACGCTCTGAAACTCGATTTACATGATGGCGAAAAGGAGACTTTGTCTCCGAGAGAAATAGATATTCCTCTTGATCATGAAGAAATGAATGATAGGCAAAGACCGCGAAGAAGCCCGAACTCGAGCCCGAGAAGCAGTCGGACGAATGTCGTCCGTTCTCCGTTTCCCGATGTTAGCAACGATGAAGAACGAGAACCACAGTTCGTGTGATCGTTACTTCGTCGATGTTGTTGTTTCTGTGTAAGTGGTATTGGAAGGAGCTTTGTCAGTAAACTTGATATAACTTAAAAAACTAGTAACTTAACTAGAACTTGATAACTCGTCGCGTCTTGCCAAAAAATAGCGCGAAGATAGAAAAATTATTAAAGTTAAAATTGTACAAAAAGTCAGAAGGTCTAATCGGAAGGTGAAGGTCGAGTGTGGTTGTTTTTTTGGACAAAGCTGAGAGCTCGTTGTGTTAAATTGATGGCTTACTTGAATCTTTTTTGCTTGTTCGTTTTCTCCTTCGTATTCCTAGCTACCTCGCTTACTTCATATGGCTAAGCAATTAACTGTAAGACAGCATCAGACATATTTACATATTTATTTACTCTTAACAGACATTAACCGTCTTCTTTTTAGTGAAAGAAACGTTCTCATTCATGGATTGGCTAAATGTTCTCACGCCACTTTTTTAACCTATGAGGAGTAAGACCGTAATTGGTCTGTTACGTGCAATTCAACTTCGTTTTGACCGTCAGAATGTCTGACTGGCTGAAGTATTAATTTCCGTTGTTTTTCTTTCGACTTTCGAAACTTAACAAAAAGAGCAATTTTTTATTTACGGGTCAGGGTTTGTACGCGTCTTGAAAACCCTTGAATTTCAGGAGTCCGATTTCAAGGCCTTGAAAGTACTTGAATTTCGCTTTTGGTCCTTGAAAGTCCTTGAGTTTTTATTGAACAAGATCGAAAATGTTCTGCACTATCTGTAAACCCATAGTTATTAGAGGAGACTGGTTATGAAAAGCGGCAAACATCAATGATAAAAACAACAGTGCTGCAGTTTATGTTGGAAGCACCCTGAAAGTGCACAATCCTTTGTTTTCTGTTGGCAAATTGTTACGGAATAAATTAATGCAACGTTTTTATTGGTCAATGCAATCAAAATGATAGGAATTCTTTTGAACGTTGTGCACTTTCAGGTCCACAAAAACAAATAACAAAGGAGTCTGACGGGTTTCATAACCATTCCACTCAATTAACTATGGTAAACCCAAAACGTAGATGTTAACACAAACATTTTTCTTGGTTTTGAGGTAAAATTGTCATTAAAAAAAAAGTCCCTGAAATTTCTAGTTAGGGTCCTGGAAAGTCCTTGAAAAGTCCTTTGTATTTTTGGCCTGAAAAAGTGTACGAACTCTGAGTCGTGTGGAAAAAACGAAGTTATTGCTCTGGCAAATAACAGTAGCAGATGACATAAAAAAAATGAACGAATACAAATTAGCAGGCGGCATACCCGTGTTAGCAAGTGTGGGGTCAGTTTAATAAAGCTTTCACAGTTGTAATTCACAAGTGTAGCTATTGTTTTCAGACTCTAAAACAATGGCTACACTTGTAAGTTATCCTTGTAACAGTTTTATTAAATTGACCGCTGATTTGTAAAAAAGTGGCGCGAGATTTTGAGCCAATCACAAAGCTATGCGATGGAAAAACAAGACGACCGCGAGATGTCTTTAGCCACATTCGAAACCCTTAACATATAACCACTGATATCAGTCTTCTTAAATTTGCTTTGAAAAGAAACGGAAAATCTCCGCGAAAGCCGTCGCCTTAAATATATATTTTTATACAGACATGGTCAGAAGTTTGGTCTATATTGGTTGTATTTTTGAATGGAATTATCAGATTTATATATAAAACTCAAAAGAGAGCTGGATAATAGAGTTGATGAGATGATGAGCTTGGAAAAGATTATGTCGTAGTAGAAGAGATGAATTCGTTTCTGTAGATCCGAGTCTGTGATCTCGCGAATAAGCTGTCTTTAGCTTGAAGTGGGGGCTACGCAAATCTCAGCCGAGACTGGGATTCCAGTTTTAACCTGGTCAAGAAAGAACTAAGGCTATTGCTCTTTTCTGCATACCTCACAAACTCTTCTTCAAAGAGCGAAACGTTTTATTCTATTAAATAGTTGGGTAGAAATAATTTAAGAGTTCTTTTTAACATACTTCATTTCAAGCTATTTACTAGTTATCCGCGAGGTCATGAATATATTACTCTTTGCCTCTTATAACAGAACCCACTAAAGAGTATATTTTTTTAAACGTTTCTTGGCTGTATGTCTCAAACGACTCAGGCGTTTCAAAAACCAGTAAAGAGTAACCTCAGTTGAGTCTTTTTGTGTCCTGAAATAGTTACTTTATCTTTTCCCAAAGGCCTTCCTTATTCCTGGACCAACCGCAGTCTTCGAATAAATTACAGCTGGAATATTAATCAGTGCCGCCCTCCGCTTAGCGCCCCCGCCACTCAACACGGTTGAGGTTTCTTTTTTTTCGGGCCCGCAATAATTTTCTCTTTTAGCATTAAAGGTGAAGAAACTAGATCCAATTCCTGCAAGACTGTCCCAAGGCAAAGAAAGTTGTCGGAAGCCCAATGCTTGGCCTGTGTAAAGCCGCCCCCTTCCCCTCAAACTAAATCGGGAAGAAACACTTTTTGTTTGAGGAGATGGGGCGGTTGTTCACAGGCAACCCAGTACTCTAAACCTTTGAAATCCAGGGTACCTAGCGTATTACTTTAATGCAAAAACCAAGGTCATCCAAGAGAAAACATAGGTCGCCAAGTGGTCACCCAGCATTTCAAAAGCACAGCCCTGCTGACCACCCGCGCGACGACTGGCTCTTTATGACGTCATTTCAGGAATTTCATTCAACGTTCCTGCATTGGTTGTTTTTATTGCGCTTTCGATGGATAGGAAAAACCAAAACGTCCTCTTTTACTCTTAAAAAGTAACAAATGAAATTGAAAGGATGTCAAATGGCAAAAAAATTGGCATTGTTGCAATTTACTTGTTAAGAAGTAATAAATGTGCGAACTCAGAACTACTGTGAACCTTTCAGGGGGCCTGGGGCAAGCTCTGACCAGAAAACTTGGATAATCTAGGAGCTCTGAAAGGCTATTTTATGGTGTTTTTCTGCTTTATTTCTTCCCAAAGTTTATTTGTTTGTTAGGAGAGACGAGATGAGAGCCTCATGCTGTCTACGAGTAGTTGCTTGAAGTCGGGATCATGCAGCAGTCTCCATTTCTTCAATAATTTCTTCACTCTTCTGCTTGTAGTCCGCTTTTTCCAGCCAAATAAGGAATTAGGACGAAACCTCAGGCTTACGCCCTCGTTTATCGCGGCTCACGTGCATGGGTTACTCGTGGAGTAGCTTTGCATGCAATAGTATGCCCGTAGTCTAGGTATGAACTAAAAAATTACATGGCTTAAAAGATAGAGGAAGGGGTTACATTACAAATGTCAGCGCACCGTATCATCCTCTCACTGTACTGGGCCATTTGCCATCGCGAAAATTAAAGATATACGGTTAGAGTGATAATCAAAAACCCAAGGGCAGCTCCTTAATGGGTCCTAATGGAGACCAAATATTCAGGAGAGAAGTAATTGCACAAACTAGTAGAATCTTGACAATGCGGTAAATTTAAATAAAGGAGGAACTGAAAAAAAAAAAAGAAAGTAGCTTGAAAATAAAAGGATGAGACTTATAAAAGACAGCTGTCACTTCTTGTAGAAGCCGGAAAAACCAAACCAATCAAAACCCAACGAAAATTAAAAAAACAAAATGGAAACATCCCAAGAAGCAATGCGGGCTTCACCCGCCAAGTTCCCTCCAAGCATGCATCGCGCGTGCAGCCTGACCTTCGAGGAGTGAAATCTGCTGAGTTTCTGGCAGGGAAGAGTTTGCAGCACAATCTTCCATCATCTGTGCTTTTTCCATTCCATCCATTCAAAATGGACGTCGTGGAATATAGCATAGGAGTGAATAATCGCTTTGGTGCGTTAAATTTGGACGAAGAAGATCCAGAGGAATTCCTGCAAAAGCAGGAGAAGAAAGAGGAGTCTGCGAAGAAAGACAAGGCGAAGAAACAGGATAAGAAGGCTGTAAAGCAGCCCGCTAAAGATACGAAGTCCGCCACAAACAAGACAGACATTGTCAACGAGGAGTCCAAGAGGGAAGGTTTGTCGAAAATTATTTGTTCTCGTAACATCGAATGTACAAGTTGTACTGTGACGCCATCTCCCTGTCACATCCACATGTGAAAGTTTTCGTTGGGGTGTTTTCGACTTCTCTGCCCCCTTTTCTTATCTTTTCGAGTTTCCAAGATTTGATATGCTTTCTTCTGTAGGTCATGTTATTGTCCCGTGGACTCTATGTGCGTTAAGTTGTCTGTTAGTTTTGATGTCCTGTAGCGACGAAAATATCTAACAGTTTGCACACAACACTCGCTTTAAAATTGCGAAATTTACTATGACCAGGTGAATGTAAATTAAAACCCCAGGTGGAGTTTTTGTTGATGTTTTCAAGTACACCTTTACATGGAAGCTCGAAAGGAAATATATTTCGCTGTCTTCGTGTGCATATAAACAGTTGCAACACGTGTTTATGGTTGTGTGGAGTGGCGATGGATCTTGTACATTATAAATAAGTTAAGGCTAATTCGGTTTGCTCTCATTCAGCTGGCTTTTCCGCGCTAGTAAACAGCGATAAATGCTCAATAGCTATCGTTACCTTGCAGAACGAAGCGAAAGCAGACGAGGTGGCCGTGGAAAAAATGATGTCAAGAGAGAAAACGAGAAAAATACTCGTATGACCAATGGTCCCAGCGAAAGACGAGATCGTGGTGAAAATGCGCCCAGAGAAAGGCGAGGCGGTGGTTTTGGAGGTGGTTTCCGTAGGAGAGAGGGATCGCAGGGAGACCCCGATTCCCCAGACAAGGAAGGAGCTGAAAGGGAAAGAGGGGGATTTGAAAGGGGAAGAGGTGGTCGAGGAATGCGAGGTGGCGGAGGACGAGGACGCGGTGGATTTGGCGGTCCGAGAGGTGGTGGTGGAGGAGGATTTGGCGACCGTGGTGGAAGGAAGCGAGAATTTGAAAGAAGAAGTGGAAGTGATCGATCGTAAGTGCTCAATGTGCCTATTTCACCATTTACTCTGACAGTATCCTGTCTGTCCTAATTTTAATGTGTATTCTTGTTAAACCCTTCTCACAGGTTATTCACATGCACTTTTTAAGTCACTTCTGAATTTAACACTCTTCCTATTTAATATTCTGTAAAATCACTATGGATAGAGAATGTTTCCGATGCGCAGTCAAAGATGCGATATGCAGAAGTATTAGCAGCTAGAGAGAGAAACTATTTGAGCTTTGGTTTTATTAACTGTCAAATGACAGTAGTAAACAATATTTTTGTTCATAACAGTGCATGAGAACATAAAACAAGCAGTCTGCAACTGTTTTACTGGTCAAATTTAATTTTGCCATTGTTTTTATGGTTTGCATTTTAACATGTCTGCATTTGTGGTTATGTGTTGACAAAATGTTGATAGATTTTAAAATTTGAATGAGCATGTTACCTAAGGTGTTGAGTGTTACTTGGAATTTAAAGCCATCTTGCCCGAATTAACAGTGTTATTAAGAGCGAATGTCTGTAAATATCGAACAACCGGCGGCCACGGTCAAAAATTAAATTTTGCTCATATCTTGTTCATACATACTTATTAGTAAGTAACTAAACGTGGTGTAGTTTGTTTTTCAAAAGGCCGCTTGGATTTGGAGAAAATCGACAAAATCAATTTTCGTGGTCGGCGACTTGAAAACAACCAAAATTTGAGGCAAAATGAGGCGGTCTCAAAACTTCGCTCGCACGCAAAAAGGAAGAAAGCGTGGTGAAATATTCCCCGATAAATCAATTTATAAAGGATTTTAGCCCTAGTATGGCGGTTAATTCTTATCTTCACGATAATGTGGAAGGTAAACAATTTTATTTTAGTTTTGGTTCTTTTTCAACTCAACGAAGTTTAAATTTAGGCTTCAAGTCGCGATTTAATTTTTAGGCATGTGCTACACCTTGGTTTTTCCTGAAACTCAAGCTATAAGTTATTAAAACACTGTGCTAAAACATATGTGAGAACTGGGTTGGGTAATTTAATCAGCGCTTCAGACGAACCTTTTGAACTTGAACAACTTTTTGAGTGAAATAGGATACATTCGCATAATTCAACAACGCCTCGCTCTTGCCGAAACGGATCATTGGTGTTTCCTGAAAAGAAATCTGATGTACGATAGTAGTACGATAATAAATTTGCTAACACGAAAAAGAAATTAACTTACCTTTATAGTACGGGGCACTTCTTTTAATTTTTCTACGCTCAAGCTCCAAATTCTGCTGGCGCTAACGCATTTTGTAATTTGACCTCTAATGAAAGGTCATTGGAGATGGGCCAGGGTTATTAAAATGTCACTCAAACTAAATGAGCGTTATGATCTAAATTCTTAAGGTGGTTGAACAAAATATATCACGAGAAAAATATGTTTTAAAGACATTTTCGGCGATTTGAAAGATGTTCTTACCATTTAGTAGAATCAGTTACTACATATAGCGAGTCACAGTATTGCCTAAGTGTGAGAAGACAAGGAGTGATGTGGCGTGACAACGAACACCATCTTTCGAACTTAAGAATGTGCAGAAAACAAAATTGTTTATACATTTCTTTGATGTTTCCAAAGTTATTTGTTCAATTATACAACAACTGAAAGGTTGCATAGTCTGGCTGTCAACAGTGCTTGATTTAAAAGTGTAAAGTGGTGGTCAGTTTATCGGACACCTGCGTGATAAAAGAATTGACTAAGGGATTTGGAAAACATCAAAATCATACGCCCTGCTAGTACACACGAACACTGAGTAGGTTTTACTTTGGAAAACCTCGATAAATGATCTCGGAAGCTTTTTTTGTTTTGAGTGAAGAATCATAATAAAGAAAAAATTATGCTATTTCATATGTATATTTTGAGGAAGGGTGGCTCTGAATCTTACTTAGGTACTCTCTCTTGGTACTACCTCTTAAGACTCACATGGAATGGTCGTTGAGGGGCTAGAAGAACCCACTGTAACTCTTACTCAAGGATGTTTGGTAAGCAATTTGCTCTAAGCCCTGTCTCCCCCCTTTTCAAATGCTTGCACAGGCTAACCAGCATTAAAAAACTTGCATTAGCACACTCAACTAAGGAAATATTGCAAAGTAATTGGGGAAATGCTATCCAGGCAGGGCGGCCTTTTGGAGTGGCAGATGATGTAGCGCTATTTTCAAGACTACAAACCTCTCCTTGAGTGTGAAGACTTAAGGCGTGAGTTCCAGTTTGTAGTATTGAATATATACAATGAAGGAAACCTGGGGTCTAGAAAGCTGACCTGTTCCTCTCTGATTCCTTTACCAAAGGATACCTCAAAGTATATCGGATAATTTCCTCCTTACAGCATGTTCGGCTACTCAAACAAGCTTTAAAACCTGACACTAAGATGATATACCGCAGATACAGCAAGCTAGAAAGCTGGAATCAAACGTGTTTACCAATGGGTTTTGCCCTGGCGTCTTCAAATTCACGTTAAAAAGGACACTGTTTAGGCACTGTTTCCCAGGGGTCCGTTTGTCCAAAGTCCCTATTACTTTTCGGGCCCGAAATCATTAACTGATAGTTTTATCATGTTAGATGCAAAACTATTGAAATTTCTATCTTGCATGTAATCAAGAACAGCTTTAGGGGCCCGTTAATTATCAGGACTTTCGAGAAACAGGCCCAGAAGCGGATGCAGCCTCAATATCCGTCTCACTGATGACAGAGAGAAAGTTATGGTCGGAGACTTTCTTTTCAAGAGTTCTGATCATGGATTTCTGACGAGCCACCAAGTTTCAGTCTCAAGACCGGTACTAAAGCGCACACTCAGAACATGGCAAAATGACCGAGAGTAAAACTGAAAAGAAAACTTTGTGGCTAAAGAAAGTAGTGGAAGCGATAGGCGATAGTTGACAGGGGCACCCAACGTCAGTTTCCTCCTAACTGTATTGAAAACACTTTCATGCTATCCAAATTACTAAGTTTCATGCGGCGCCATATAATTATAAAAATTGTTCGGTCATCCAAAGGGCAACTTGAGTATTCTTTTCGATCGAAATTACAAGGGCTTCAAAATTATTTTTTTCGAGAATTTTGAAATTTTCTCTGATTCCTTCTCTATCACAATTTCGTATCCGAAAATTTTGATCCCCTTTATATGGAGAAAACCTGTCTCGTGTAGGAGAGTCACCCTCCCAGCCGAGAGAAAAAAAAAAGACATTGACCCCAACCAGCCTTCGGGCATGCTCTAATTGTCTCGCTTTGGCTATGCAAGCCCTTTACCGATACGGATCGGATTTGATCTAGACGGTCGGACCGAAATGTCTCCTTCCATTTGACAAAATTATTTTGCCCAGGACCACTGATCTGTATCCTGCTTACAAGCACTATAACCAAACTCGCGGTGGCTTTTGTTTGGTCGGTGCAACTGGAATGTACCGTTCCACTGGGCACGTGGATTTTCCGAAAAGCGCGTAAAGTGCTTAATATGGAGAAAAGTTGGCCTGGCTAGGAGGCTGACCCTACCATTGCAAAAGGGTGACTGGACAAGGTGGGTCAGCCTTCCAGCCGAGCCAACTTTTTGTCATTTAAACGGTTCGCCATGTTTTGTAAAGAAATGCGTGAAAAGTTGCCTCTTCCAGGGAAGCTCGGGTAAGCTGGTGACCCTTCTGCTCGAGACAAATTTTTTTCATATAAGCGGGGCCTAAATTTTAGTTCTTCACATTAATCGCCATAGTCCAGCTGACGCACATCTTTTTGTTTTTTGTTCTATAAAGTGGAAAACTGAAATTAAAATATACAGTGGAACCCCAGCGTTGGGCCATAAAATCCTGGTCGTAATAGCGAGGTGGTGGCATTGAAGAGGTCTTCAAAATAATAAAATGACTCGGAGATTTTCATGTCTGGGTCGAAGGACTATGGGAGGTGAGACAAGAGGTGGTCGTATAAACGGGGTGGTCAAAAGGCGGGGTTCCTCTGTATATAAACAGAAACAAGAGTTTGACGATCGGACAACCATGTTCAGATCAGGAAAAAATACTGAAAGATAATTGCAGAATGTTTACGAAAACTGTTATCCAAAACAATGGAACTTACATCGGCGAGAGAAAAGACAGCCGCCTGATAACGCGGTGTAATAGCTAGAGATTGAAGCCTGAAGTCAATCAAAGGCAAATACAAGGCAAGAGGGGGGAAGTTGACGTGAAAAACTATATTTAATTTTTGGACTTATTGAGTATTGTATAGAAGCATACTTTAAGAAAACTTAGGAAAAAATTAAAAAAAAAAAAAAGATTTGGATTGTTAGTAGCATAATATGCTACTTCCGGCAAGAACATTAAAAAAAGGCATCGCTCAAATGGTTAGATTGGAAAGCCTGTGAATACTGTCACGCAACACTTTTGACCAGACATTTATGACCAAAGGTGTATCGGCAGCCCGAAAGTTTCACTATCAAAATCGCAGTTTTTGTGAGACCTAGAATTTTTAAATGGCAATGGATGTAAAAGTTTGACTGCGGAAAAGAAAGGCCAGCAATACCAAGAAATGTACTGTTTGAGGTTATTTTCACGCACCACGTTTCCTCGAGGTTTTGGATCTTCTGTTGATTAGCTTGGGACTAGGCGCAATGCCAGTTAACCAGAACGGGAAAACACAGTGAGGTAACAAAAATTATCGTCTCAGTACATTTAATGTCTTTAATACAAGTGCGATTGTGTGTTACGTTTCTCTTGGAGAGTCCAGCCATCGTGGCTTGTCGAGCAACAACCAACCGACGTTCTTGAAAAGTCTCATATTTCAAGCAAAATTTATTCAACTTCGGAAGGTTCGTGTGAAGTACAAATTTAATTACCCAGGCCAATTCTTACATATGTTTTAGCACAATGTTTAAATGACTTATGCCTTGAGTTTCAGGAAAAACCAAGGTGTAGCACATGCCTAAAAATTAAATCGCGACTTGAAGCCTAAATTTAAACTTCGTTGAGTTGAAAAAGAACCAAAACTAAAATAAAATTGTTTACCTTCCACATTATCGTGAAGATAAGAATTAACCGCCATACTAGGGCTAAAATCCTTTATAAATTGATTTATCGGGGAATATTTTACCACGCTTTCTTCCTTTTTGCGTGCGAGCGAAGTTTTGAGACCGCCTCATTTTGCCTCAAATTTTGGTTGTTTTCAAGTCGCCGACCACGAAAATTGATTTTGTCGATTTTCTCCAAATCCAAGCGGCCTTTTGAAAAACAAACTACACCACGTTTAATTTCTTACTTATACCTATCTATGGACAAGATATGAGCGAAAATGATTTTTTGACAGTGGCCGCGAAATTTCGATTTTGCTCGATTTTTACAGACATTTGCTCTTAACAGATTTAGTGTAAATGGGCTGAGTGTTTTGTGGAGACTGTTTATGAATCACTGTGCTCTGATTAATTTAAAACATAAGTTATGCTAATCCAAAAGCCTAAATGTGCCAAATGTTGGTGTATTTTATACTAAATTTTTACCATGATTCCAAAGAATCCAGTGTAACCACTTGAATTGTTCGGTAATCAAACTTTATAGGTAAACAAACACAATTGAGCCAAAAAATATACATGAGAGTTTGACTGAGTTAGTTTTCCAAACTCAATCAAACAACAGTTCTAAACCAACACTCAAAATAGATGAGGATTTTGAAAAATCCTTTTAGCGTGCAAGAATCTGGAAAGCAGCAAGTAAGTCACCGGGAAATCAGCAAAGAACCAAAAAGAATCAGATGAAACAAACACTAGATTGACTGTACAAATGTGGAGGATTTCTGAACGTGCTTGTGCATTATTATTAACGGTGACGTTACCTACAAGGGATGCTGTAAAGTTTAAAATGCATTTAATCAAAGCATAACATTCACTCTGTGACTGAGTATGTTGATTAAAGGGATTAAAGGATAAAGTTGTATGGCAATATAGCCTTGTTCTTCCCACTCCAAAAAATACACTACACTGATCTGCTACAACCACTTTCGGAATATACTCAGTCGTAAGACACCTTAGAAAAAGCAAACATTCAACCAAACACGTGCAATTTTCCTGTATAACGTAAAATTTTAAGGTGAAGGGATATGAACTGGCAGTCTGTAGAAAAAATTCTCTGTGGGATTTCCTGTATTCTTATTTTTACTGTCGTTCTCCTTGTGTTCCATGATCACCATCTTGAATATAAACTTCTCTGGTGAATGATAAACTTCTAGTAAATAACTTGATTCTTCTTCTAAGTTTCTTGTGAACAAAGGAAAAGTGAAACATTAGATCAAGAGTCACTTCTCCGCTGCACCCCTTCAACAGACCATTCTGTTTTTTTTTTTTGTTTTTTTTTTCAACTTTTGACATGAACCAGCTAGCTAAAATCCCATTTATATGGCTAGTGCAGTCCGTCAGAAGAATTGCCAAGTGTGAGAGTGAAGTGTGTCGAAAACTGGCAGAGACATGGTGCCAAAGTCGAGGAATGTTTGCTGAGACTTTTGTATAGTTAGGGTAAAGGGGGCAGGGGTTTAATTTTGTGTCCCCCAGCAAGCATACAAATGCGTCTGCAAAATCTCCCAACTTTTTCTAGCAGAGCTACATCTTTGCTCCTTTCTGGCACTTCTCTCTTGAACTTGGCAAGGTTAAACTTTCCACTTACATATTCTTCAATGTACTGATGCAAGAGACTGGAAGAGTTCTTTACGTTTTTTTGTTATTTTAACTGTCAAGGTTGAAGCCATTATTTAACTATCCCTTTCCTCCATTTGACACATTCCTGTTTTGTAAAAGAAATATGTCCTCTTCTTGTGGTCTAGGGACCCCCGACTGGACAATAATTCAAGTCGTGGGGATAGAAGGTTGGACAAACATTCTAACTTAGCTCCTATTTAACTATAAAGTCATTCCTAGAAATTAAATCATGAGCATTGTGTGTGTATTTTTTCTGCAAGCTGTGTTTTTCTGTGAAGTGTAAATCAGCCATCTTTAAATCTTTGTTAAATGCATGTAAAATTTTTATTGTAAGCTTTTGCTACTGGGAAATTAAGAGCTTTTTTAACCGCCAGTTTCCCACTCATCAATTTTGTCAACCAGTTTGCCATAAGCTATAGTGTATTATTTAGTTGGAACCAATACTTTCAACCAAATGTTTTAGGACGTAAAAGAAAATAAGCAAACTTATTTTTATGCAATGAATCACCCTTCTTACAGGTAAATCTTTATTCCTAGGACATCTGATGCCTGTGAAAAATGGTGCCAAGTTTCTGTTTCTCTTGTGCTAATAATAGTAACATACATGTTAATTGTAACCTCAGAACTTCCTTCTTGATGAATGCTAATTCATGGCTAACAAACTGCACTCCAAATAGTACTTAAATTGAAATACATAATTACAAAAATATTTTCCATGTTTCCTATTTAGTTGATAAAAACTGGATGTGCCATTTATGTCCCATTCATTTAAGACTGAAATATGAAGATTTTTGAATTACAATCCAATGGAAAATTAATCCCTTTGATGTTTGTTGGTGTGGTTGTCTTACTAGTTGCCTACTTTAGTTGGTGGTGAAGCCTTTTAGTTTGTTAGGCTTAAGGTGCAAGCCAAAGCTATGTATTTTTTGTAGCCACATCTATGATATCTTCTACTGAGTTACATCCTCTTATGTTTCAAGTAATCAACTTCATATTTTCCCATGTTTTCTGACAGTTCTGTGAAGGCCCAAGATAAGCGTGAAGGAGGTGGCCAGTACAACTGGGGTAATCCTACAGAGGGGTAAGTTATAGTCTACTTTTATAGTCTTCTTTTATATCTTTCATTAAGTAATGATCTGGGTGAAGTGGAAAGCATTTTCTTTTGTTACGTGTCAATGTGCTTTCCCCACATATAGGAATGTTTTCATTTTCACACAGAGAATGCATAAACTTAAAGAAAGGCCATTTATGCAATAAAATGTATAAGACCCCATTTTGAAACGGTGTTTTTTTGTGTGTTCAAAAATTTTGACCAATTGTAGGATTTGCAAGCCAAGAAAGTTTACGATAATATTTTACATGTTCCCGACATAGGATTTCTGTGTTATTCAGACTGAGACAAGATTTTGTTATATGGAAGTTGGTTGAAAAAGGATCAATTTATATATACAGCTATTTCGAGAAAGGTTGTCGGAAAATTGTGCACGCGACAGTCCGGAAAGGTAATATGGGATATGTGCAATACACTGTTCCTGACATTGTAGCTGTCGAACCTATTTTTGTTGCTTTCCTTAAGCACGCACAGACGTATGTCCATGGCCTCGCGTGCCATTCTTTCAACTCAAAACCACCCTCAATACCTTTTGGGGTTGTCGCATGCAGTTCATCCGACAACCTTTCTCAAAATAGCTGTATACTGTTTTGTGAAGTTTTCTTAACTTTTGCTGTTTAAGCCAGTCAGAAGTATAAGGCAGACAATAGTAAAGTTAGCACCTTTTTGCACTCAAAATATTCAAAGCCGTTGTTGCTTTCCTTCTTATCTGGACCGTTACTTAATAATACAGTTATTACTAACATTGTTCGTTTCGGATTGGATGAGAGCTGTGCAACAAAATTGTCCTGACATGTAGAAGTTTTTAAGGGTGATGTTAACAACATGTACGATTCTTTGATAATGGAGAGCATTTTGTTTTATAATACTCTGTATTATCACGTGAATCAAATTAATCCACAGAAAATAAATTGTCTTGGAAGTATAAGTACCAAGACCCCCTATGATTGTTGGTTAACACCTAATCATCAGTCTTCAGTTCAAATTAAAGCTTGTTCATAGTAATTTGGATTCCCAGATGATCTCCTATTCCCAATGCCATCCAGTAAATGGTTTGTTGTTTTGTGATTTCAGTGAAGAGGCAGAGGTTTTTCAGCAGCCGGAGGTGGCTGACTGGGCTGAAGCATCTCCTGATCCTGATGCTGTCAAGGAATCTCAAGATGAGTAAGTTTTAGTGCTGCTGATAATGTTGATTCAAATAAGACTGATGTACTTTGGCCTGGATACCCTCACAGCTCTTAAGTGCTTGGTTTTGTTTACTAGAGACTGGTCTGAAATTTCTCCATGCTTTGTTCTTGTGCTTCAATTTAACGTCTGATGACAAGTGCATGGTGTAACAGTTTTCTGTACACAGAAGAAGGGTTATGCACCTGAAACTCTTGCTTCTTTAAAATATCAATTCAATCTGGAAAGCACAAATACAGTTGATTCTCTCTTAATGGACGCTTGTCTATAATACAGACACCTTGGTAGAGCAGACACCTAAAGTTGATGCCTGTCTTTCTTTACATCCTTTGTTTGACTCTCTATAAGACACAAATCACTCTTAGATTAGCCTCTCACATAGGCATTTTAGGGGAGCTCATATTTGGTACCTCCCCAAAAAGGCAAAAAGTAAGATTTAGTCAGATTTTAGAATTCTCCGTGCACTGAATAACTTTCGCAAAGAAAGAAAAGGAAGAAAATGGTAACTCTAGGGTCACGAATTTACATAACCACGAGTTTATGAGTTGTGTTTAGCCTGTCAGCACTTTATTTCAAAACTGTTGATTGGTCACTTACCACGCAAATAAAACAATAGGAAAGGTAGTTTGTTCTCGGTTGAGCAGGCGTTTGTGGGGAAGGACGAAATAGGAGCTCCCCTGAAAACATCTGCGTGGGAGGCTACTCTTAGGTGGATACTTAGTGTCAGTCCCAAAGGTGACCCTAAAAGACAGAGTTGACTGTAATTTCAAATGAGCTCTTGAGAGCTCCTAAGTGGCTCAGACTGGTTTCGTGTAAACTTGCATTTCTATGGATCAAGGTTATCCGGAGCTAAGGTCGTACCAGCTTCATGTAATCATTCGTTCTTTGATTTGAATTGTTTCAGGTCCCATGGTGAAGATAAAGAGAATGAAGAAGTTAAAGAGGATGAACAACCCAAAGAAATGACTCTGGATGAGTGGAAAAAGCTCCAAGAAAATGAGCGAGCTAAAAGCACTTTTGAGACACGCAAAGCTGGTGAAGGGGAAAAGAAAGGCATGTGGAAAGACACAAAAGTCTTCAAGAGAGATGAAGAAGACGAGGAACAGTTTGCCTCTAGAAGAGTGAGTAACAAGTAGTGTTGAGTTTGAATTAGGCCCTGTTCACACTATGACAAAAAAATAGAGTTTGGTGCGAAAAATTGGAAACTTAATTTTGTTATGACCAATTTTTTGTCTTTGCAGCTGTCTTTGCATCTGAGACACTGAAAATCTTTTCGTATATTTTGAATGACAAAAAATTGTAGACCTCGAAATTTTCTCAACAGCATCTTTGAAGTTTGGTGACAGATGAGAAAATTTTGGTAGGTGAAAGAAGTCGTTTTATTTGCACAAGAGATGGCTTCCCGTTGACAGATTTTCTGCAAAATAAACAAAATTTTGTGTGTAGTGAAAAGGGTGGAATCCGCACTTGCTTAAAAGAATAAAGACCCCTGGGTGACTGGGAAAGCTGACGTTTTTTGTACAAATCTTATGCCTGGGCACCCTGGATTTCACAGGTTCAGAGGGCAGGGCGACCCTGTGCTCTGTTGGAGGCTGCAACCCTTGAATTTGTCTTATAGCACAGCCCTGAACCTGATTTACATTTTGCTCCTTTAAGGTCATCGAGGAAAAAATCAAGACATCTGGCCGTGTAAAACAAATTGTTGACATCCGAATGGAGTTCAGGGGCTCAACTGATACACGAAGGGGTGGTCGTGGTGGTCGTGGCGGTAGGGGTGACAGAGGAGGCCGAGGTGGCCGTGGAAGAGGTCGCGGTGGATTTGGTGGTCGTGCAGACAGCGACAAAAGTGGGGATAATTTTGCCTTAAATAATGAAGAATTCCCATCTCTTGGGTAACAAGTTGCAAGCTGCAAAGCATGCTGTGTTTAGAAGGACTTGATGCTGCATATATATTCAAAGAACCAGGAAAAAATTACATGGATTTTGAGAAAGACAATTTTTCCATGAATCGTTCAACAGTTGCTTGTACTGTACCTCTGTGTTAGCTGAGGAAAAGACCAGGACAAATAAAAATAATGAACAAGGGTCAATGAATAATCGCACACAAAGAAGGGTGTGTCATAAGTTAGTATTTTTCGTCTAACGTTTGTCTTATTTGTCCACTGCGGTGAAATGATTATTATGTTTAGTCAGGGATGGAGTTCAGTAAGTTAATAGAGTTGTGGGTTTTAAAAGTAAGCAGTACAGGATACGTTTTTTTCAAGTAACGGGTAATTTTCTTTGTCTATAAATCTCTAATCTTGGAAGGCCATTCTGAAAAAAAAAAAGAAGGTAAAACAGAAAATGATTTGTACTGAACGCTGTGATATTAACCATCAAACTCCCCTGATTGGCTGCCATGTATATCAGTGTCTATAGGATAAGATTGTTTTAACACTTAAATCGTCAATATCCAAATACAAATTCTTCAGCCTGATCTCCATACATTTCCATAAAGAATTGGTTAAGAGATCAAAGTTCTGCCCATCAGGTGATCATTTCATTAATTCTCACAGCGTTTTCTTTTGATTATGCATTGACACTGTTGGGAGAAAACTTACTTTGGTCACTCTTGGGACTTCAAGAGTTAACATGGAGACAGTGAAGTCTTGGTGATTGTTTTCTTTATTGTCATGATGCCTTTCCCAAAGATACCGTCATTTATTATATAAACACCAATGAAATACCAGGTGAGCTTTCGTGCAAAAACCAGTTATCTTCACACTTGAAAATATCATGTTATTTTCACATGTGAAATGATCACTGTTGCTATGGCTACATAATAACTCGCGCCTTTCCCAGCGCTTACTCGTGAAATATTTACACTCGAAGAGAAATTTCGTATCTCTGCGCGGTCATGTAATATCCTCCATCTTTTCACTCCCACGCCTATTACTTGTCACTCTCGCTCTTACATCTGACAGCAAAATCCTGACCTTGAATACCGTACAAATGAAACCTTTTGGCAGAAATTTGCTAATAGTACTATTTGATTGTTTAGACTTTACAAAAGAAAGTTATTTTTTGTGGACTTTTTTACTTTTGTCACAAGGATACACAAGTTTAAAGTGGTGGTTGCAAATATAAAGAGTACTGCGGTATTTTCAGGAAAGGTTGATATCTCCCAAGTTTTACTGTACCCATTTTGTCAGCTTGATGATGATAAGCGAAGTGTTTTTCAAGTAGTGGTGTCTGTTTATCAATGGTCATTGTTCTTTATTTAATCACAGCTCATTTGCATTTATCATCTCTTTCATTTCTATTGGTATATTTCGCCAAGGTTGAGAAATTTGCTAAGACAGTCTCCCTTGATTTTTTGTTTCCTGTACAATATTGTTTACTTTCCAAAAAAATCCCCAGCCCATTTTTATTCTCTATTATTAACGATAGATTTTCCCAGGTTCATTAACCGGGGAAAAAAATAAAACAAGCAAGAAAGCATGAAAGTGTTCATTGTGTGCTTTTCATAGGAAATCGGGGTAAGTCCCATAGTCCTATATACGAGCCTTTGCCTTTCATTAGGGTTTACATTTCCCTCTGATTCTTGAACTGGACCTCATAATCATGTTTTGTTCCTAAAGAGGGGGAAAAATCCGCTTTGTACATTGCTTTAACACTGCATCACAATTGAAGCGCTTTGTACTTGGTTAAATGCGCTATCCTTGTGAAAGCTGCAATATGTTACGAGCAGGCTGTTTAGGGAAGCGAGCCCTGAAGGAACGCGCGAGCTTGGAGCGGTCTTTCATTTTCCCTCCCTCTCTCTCGCACGTTTCCGTTGCGTGGCGGTCACGCGTGACTCGTTACGATATGCCCCAAATGGAAAGCTCCTTCCGCAGGCTCTTAGCAAGCAAGCTGTTGGCATCGTCAGGAACAGAGTCGCAGACTTCTCTTTGCCTAGACTCAGCGGTTCAACCTCATTGTAAATTTAAGGGAGTACCTCCCAGGGTTAATAAAAAATTACAACTTGTACGGAAGTGTCAATCAAGCTTGTCACTGAGTTTTCCCTTATTACATCTAAACTAATTAAGTTCCTTGGTGTATTTGCTTATGTCCCGTCAGGCAGAAATTTGTTTTCCTTTAAATTAAAAGTTGGACGTAAAAACATTCGTGATCAAACTACACCTGACGAAGACTGCTTTTTGCATGTTGGATGAAACCTGCGGGTATCCTTTTAATTGTAATGTTTGTAGATTAACTTTGTAAGTTATTTTTCGAATCGAAAGTGCAAGACTGCAAACCTCGAAATTCAGAGGAGGAGAGTTGCGTGACCGCACTAAAAGAAGTAGCGTAGCAGTCTAAAAACCCCTGTTATAACTGTTTTCAAGGCAAAGGACTGTTGGATCATTCATTAGAGTCTGGAAATGGGCTGTCACAGTGATAGTAAATGTGGTGGAACAGTGGCACAGTGTAGCTGATAGTCTGACGTGTGGTAGAACAGTGAAACAGTGTAACGGTGACAGTAAAGTGTAGTGGAACAGTACGTGGCACAGTGTAACAGTGACAGTAAAATGTGGTGGCACACTGTAACAGTGATAGTAAAGTGTGGTAGAACAGTGTAACGGTGGCAGTAAAGTGTAGTGGAACAGTGGCACAGTGTAACAGTGACAGTAAAGTGTGGTGGCACAGTGTAACAGTGATAGTAAAGTGTGGTAGAACAAAACAGTGTAACAATGACAGCTTAGTGTGGTGGAACAGTGACACAGTGTAACAGTGACAGTAATGCGTGGTAGAACAGTGGAACAGTGACAGCAAAGTGTGGTGGAACAGTGTAACAGTGTTAGTAAAGTGTGGTGGAACAGTGAAACAGTGTAACAGTGACAGTAAAGTGTGGTGGAACAGTGACACAGAGTAACAGTGACAGTAAAGTGTGGTGGCACAGTGTAACAGTGATAGTAAAGTGTTGTAGAACAAAACAGAGTAACGATGACAGCTAAGTGTGGTGGAACAGTGACACAGTGTAACAGTGACAGTAATGTGTGGTAGAACAGTGTTACAGTGACAGTAAAGTGTGGTGGCACATTGTAACAGTGATAGTAAAGTGTGGTGGAACAGTGACACAGTGTAACAGTGACAGTAAAGTGTGGCGGAACAGTGCTACTATTCATGGTGGATTTTAAGGTAAAGATAAACATTAACAAATTGATGATTCCGGTTTACCAAACTTAGCGAATCCCTGTTCTCGGGTATCAGTCGAATCCCATAGCCCGTATCCCGATAAGATTTCCCGAGTCCCGCACTGTATTTTTGTCAAATCCCGGAGACCTGAATCATGTACTCAGTACTGTTTTGTTTCGCTCTGAGAGTGTTATCATCCTCCCCCATCTGCATATACCGTAGATTCCCGGGGGGGGGGGGGGGGGGTACTGCCATATATGGGCTATATAGGTATGTGCCGCTGTGAAGGGTATGGTTTTCAAGCAGTTTACTCTAGGATAGGGTGTATAAATCAGAGCGTTTGGGTCTAGAATAGGGTATCATTTTTCAGGAAACTGGTCAATTGGTTGAAGATTTTATCTAGACTAGGTAAACAGCTACTCTAGGATAGGGGGATTTGGGGAGTTTACCCTAGTATAGGGTGGCAAAATTCAGCTGAACGAGCTCTGGTAAGGGTTCCAGGGTCCCAGCGGCACATCCCCACCCAGAAATTCCTAAAGTAGCCCCCCGGGTGTAGATTCTTCATGGCATACCTGCGAAACCCTGTGTCGAAATGCTGCTAACTAAATTTTAAATCTTTTCCTTCTTAATTTAATGTTAGCGTAATAACTGCACATAGTTTCTGCTGACTAATAAATGTAGATGTAGATGTAGATACACGTCCCAACCTCATTCAGTTACCGGCACTTCGCCAATATTTCTTTGTTGTCGTGAAAACCGGCCGGAAAGTGAGGAAAATGACGTCATTATTCGTTTTGTATTGATCCAAGCATTCTGCTCTCCGAAGCAGAAGTTTTGGAATATATTATACTTTAATTTCGGGATTGGAAAAATAGGTCAGTCGGACAGATACTTCAGATTATTCTATGTATTCCAGTTCCTATTTGAGAATAAGGTAAGTGGAGTGCTCCCTGAAAACACAACAAAGCACAGATCAGTTGTAACAACTGGTAGCTTCCATATCGCAGCAGGCGCTTGTAATCAGGCGTAAGTAAGAACGGGGTGCGCGAGTTTGGTTCGAGGACAAGTAAAATATATATACGTATATTTTTGCACTTCAGTACCATTTTCTTTTAAGGTCATTTGTCGTTGTTGAAAACTGACAACCCCGGGACTATCATTTCAAGATTCAAGAGCCTTACAGTGTGAAAAGCAGAAACAAAGATTGGCAAAAAAATGATTACCAAATTCTTGGCATGAAAGAGTTGAATAAACCTGAAAAAATGGCTTTGGTAAAACCAGCAACCAATTAAAATTTTGGCAAATACAGCAACCCCCCGCCTTAGGGAGACAAATTAGTCTTTGTTAATAAACACTTCATGACAAAAAAATAACATATAATTTGTTGGTAATTATGGCAAAAAGGAGACTGAACTGTTAATTGTTGTTCACTCTCAGGTATCATCTCGCCATAAAATTCCGGCAATTATTGTTTGTGGTTTATAGTTTGTTTATGATCGAGCTTTTCAATCTTTCTCGTGAAGTTTGAACATCTTCAACACATTCTAACAAGCCAAAACAAACCGTTTAATTGTTCCCGTGCGCGATCTAGCGTCGTTACGTATTGTTAAATATGTGAAATAGCTATAAAAAGCACATAACCTGGCATCAAATTAAATTGATTGCCTGGGAAAGTTCCAAATAAAGTAAATTTCAGTTTATAGCTGAAGTTTCTTACATTGGAATAGCCATGACGGACTTGGAGTCATATCAGTCACTCTTTCTTTCCTCTTTCCGCCGTTTCCCGCCACTTCTGCCACTTTACACCATCTGAACATCCGTAACAGGCCAAGGTTGTTCAAGGTAAGTTGGTAAAATGAAAAGTTTAGCGACAACTCATTGAGTAACGAAAGCACTAGAACGAGCCAAAGGGCAAGTATAAGATCATCAAAATTTTTAATTTTCTTGTGCGATGCTCCTTTTCTCGACATAAGGACGCCGTGCGCTTGCTTGTCATGTTTACTCCGAGTGAATTGTTATAAAGCACATGCAAGAGAAGCGAGGTTCGTGCTTCGTACTTCGTTAAACAATTCGCCAGAGTTTTCTTTAAATTCCCGAATGCCGATTTGAAAAATCAGGCACAGGTATTAAGTTGTTGTTTCTCTCTCAGTAATATAAAATATAATACAAAATATACAAAGCCTCGGCAATCCGGCATTGCGTTGCGTAATGTTCAAAATCTGACGAATATCAGTCGCGAGAAGCAGAAGAATTTTCCGGCTTTATAAAACTCGAGTTGTATTAAAGTGTTTTAGACAGTTGAATTAAGTTGTTCGAGGAAAGTAACACTTATTGTATCCATGACAGACGTTCCAAATGCCTTACTTAGTACTTACTTACTTACTTAACAGCATCCGAGAAAAACGGTGACATGACGAAATTCTTCCATGACAGGCGTTCCAAGTTTTGACAAATTAGTGAGTTATGCTCCGTAGAAGTCGTCACTCGCAATGAATCGACGTCTCTGTCGGTGTTTTTCGGGTCAAAAGTTTCGTGTATTTCATTGTAGAAAAAGCTTTTAACCACAATCGGTGGACGTAAACGAAGACTCACCTGAGAGGAATCGAGTTACTTTTTATCAGTGCTTGGAAGCTTATCGAAGAAATAGGTAACAATTCAAAATTAGCATAAATTCGTCTTTTTCCGTTCAGATACGATTGTCCGTCACTGAGCGAAAATGTTTCTTTAGATTATTCGAGAGGGAGAAAGAAACGAGGTGAAAATGAACGAGGGGATTGGTCAGGCACAAGACAAGAAAAGAAAGAGAAGGGTGGCTCGTCGCGTTTGCTAAGAATCCAGCTCTGAGAGTGAGAATTGAATCAAGAGTGAAGAGTAAAGGCTGAAAATGCTTCCTCTTTTTTGAAGTCTAGAAATCAGATCGGCATCTGCAGTCATGCGCAGCATGTTTGATTTTTAGTATCATGCGTGCCTTTCTAGACCTTGTCTACTGTTAACGAACAGTGGAACCGAAGGCTCTTAAACTATATGAGAAACGTTTTCTCTAAAAGTAACCTGCTTTATACGGACACTGGTTAATACGGACAACGGACACTTTTCTGTGTCCCGACTCATTAAGTCTCATATATCGTCAACCTCGCTTTACGGACACTGGTTACCTGCGCACTGTCTGTTTTCATTGTCACTCAATATCAACAATATCAACACCAAAAGCTTTATTTGCATGACCATAAAGGAATTACAGTATTGCAAAAGCTATTAGTCTAAATTTAAGTACTAAATTTTCATTGTCACAGTCGTGTGCTAAATGTAGACATTGTACTCAGTTAAATTGATGACAGATTTCTACTAGCTAACAACGATTTTATTACTTAAAAGCAGTCGCAAAATAGCGTTACTGTATTTTTGAAGTCCGTCTTTCTTCCCTTGTTTGACGGATTGTGTACTGAAGCCTTTAACCGGCAAAGTTTTCTGCCTCCTCCTAACTACACAAGTTTGACTTCTTTGTATTTAAGCTGGAGTCCTTGGTCCGATCGGTCTTCCTCTTTGTGTGGCATGTCTCCTTCCATTTTAACGAGTTAGTTCTGATAGTAAAGGTAGCTTAAGCTAACGTGGTCATATCTTTACTTCTTATTACTTTGTCAATTTTAATTTTGTTCCCTCGCTTCGGGAATAAAGTAGCCTAGTCGAAGCCTAGCCTACGTAGGTGTTACTGTAATGGACAGATACGTAAGCTTTCCAGTCCATTAATTTCGTCCAAAACGGCTATGTCATGCTGATAAACCTAAATACCCAAATCACGGGGTAGAGAATATTTTTCCTGAAACTTCGTGTGCATATTAAGGGAAACAACAACTCACCACACGGTAAGTTTCATCGATTTTTATTTGCTAACAAATTTCCAGACCTAAACTTCGCCCCATTTGTTCTCTATATTTACTCATGTTTTGAAGCCCGTACTTGACACAAACAGGGAGCCTGCGTTACCTGTGCCCAAATAAGCCCGAAATAGCTCAGGGGCACCCAACGTCAATGTTCGGTAAATATCTGTTCGGAAGACGATTTGAGATCTAGAATTTTTAACGGATGTTTACCCTAAAAAGGTCACCTAGAATTTTCGGGAGCTTTCTTTGTGGCTGCGGATCACTAGACTTTCAGCTAGGAAATCCGAACAGATAACAAAAAATTAGGGGATAAAAATATGCCTATATCTACCGTTTAAATACTAAAATACGTTTTAAAATACAATGTTTAAGTGGTTTTGAACCATATTCTCGTTGGGTGCCCCTGATAGCTGTTCCCATGCATAGCACAGACCGGCTGATGTGGCTTTGCCTATGTGCGTATGCGTAACATTCAGTCAAATCATTTTAAATAACTAATTAATTCAACTGTCACTTATATGTTACTTGATTAATCATAACTATAACAAAATTCTTAAATCTGATTGGCTATCAACTGTCCTGATTTCAACCTTAATAGGACAGTTAAATAGGATAGTACGCGTCATGCCTAAGTAATTGGACAGTACGCGCCATCACGCGCGCGCTTAAATGGCTTTTTTTTTTCACTGCTAGCAAACAAAATCTCGGAGTTTCTTGTGTTTTGATTAAAAAAAGAACCTAATATATCACAAATTTTGTTGAAGTTATGATTAATTGGAAACAGAACTTCGTGTCGTCCAATTCGGTCTGTGATCATACTCGTGATTAAACAAATCGGACTCCCGCTACGCGGTCGTCCGATTTTGTTAATCACTCGTATGATTACAGACCGAATTGGACTCCACTCACTCCTGTTACCATTACTAATAATAATAATAATAATAATAATAATAATAATAATAATAATAATAATAATATTAACAATGATAATAACTAATACTAACAAATATAACAACAACAATAACTTTATTTACCCACACTAACTTATCAGGACTTAAAAAGTAAGATAAAATATATAGAGGATATGACACGTGTGGCGCGAAGATATGAATTTTATTTTCGAGTGGCAAAACAATATCTTACGAACGAGCGCAGCGAGTGAGTAAAATATTGTTTTTGCCACGAGAAAATAAAATTCATATCCTCAAGCCGCCGTGTAATGTTCTTTTTATTATATAGACAAAAAGACATCGATAAAATAATAGAGGGAAATTACCGAAATTACGTCATCGATGAACTCACGTGTGAGATTATGGAAAATAAACCACTCGGTTCCCGTATGTAGTTTTTATGAATTTTACGAGTGGTGTTTTGTGCACATATTAAAGTGCATATCACCCCAAATTAGTTTTTCACTAGAATTAAAATAGAAAAGTTGTAATAAACAATGCTGCAGTTTTTTTTTTTCGATTTTTGAATTTTTCACAGATTTTTAAAAATGCAGAATTTATATCTTAGGCCGTGACAGTTTTGGTCATAGGCAAGAGACAATATAGGCGAGTGACATATTTAGCGTCTTTGCAGTGACGGCAAGGAAATGTACAAAAAAGCGTGATGCAAGTGCGAAGTTGTTGTTTTGCTAGCGGGGAGAAGCTAAGAAAAATGCCTCAAAATATGTCACTCGATCTACTCGGCCTTCTGACCAAAATCGGCGAAAAAAGTCAAATTTAGTGCTTTTTAACCAAGCATGGAGACCGCTGGTTTCATCTGATTAACCCAAATCATACCTCATTTTAAAACTAACAGCTGGTAGAATTTGTCAATTTTTTGTGATATGCACTTTAAAGAAACGAAATATGTCTACCATGCCGAGTGAATAAACAATGTGTGTAGAAACGAGGATCTTGCAAAACGTGTCGAAGTGCGTGTCCTATATCCTTGCACACGACAGCGTGGAACTGAAAATCTCATGACCTGGACTCTAAAGATAGGTGAGTTAGACATTACTACCCCGGGATAAAGTCGAAAACACAAAGAAAGAAGAGCACAATTAATTCGACTTTCCCTCACTTCCTGTACCAACATAGGTGGCCCAAGTGTAATATGAGAGTTTGTTTGGAAAATCAAGAGTTTTCAAGGTCTTTTTCTACGAAGTTTCAGGATGACTTGAGCACAAATATCCCGGGGGATGTACTTCCTTGCATGGCCTATACGGAGATGTGCCGCTGGACAGGGTATGGTTTTTGACCTCTCTAGGATTTACAATTTCGTGCCAGTTTTTTCCTATTTATTAACAGGGTATCGTCTGCAAGATTGATTTGATTTGCTAGATAAATTTTGTTTGAACTCCAAGTATGCACAAAAGCAATGAAAAGAACGTGTATTTTCTTTATGGCACTTGCCAAGGGAGGATTTTAAAACATGACGAGGTGCATTTTGTTCGTCCTAAACCGGCAAACCTTGTGTGTTAAACGTGACAATAATTTTGTTTGAAAAAGCTTTCCACTAAACTTCACCGTCCTTTAAACAGATCTTTTTGTAAAAGACAAGAAAACAGTGTTGTTAGGTAAAGATCACGACGAAGCACGCAAGTAATCGCCCTTTCACGTTTTTCACACGCAAGCGTTTCGCTCTCCTCTTTTTTTTTGCGTCCTGTGGCGTAAACTCACTATTCTCAACTTGCGTAAACAGCATGCATAGTAACAAAATCGAGGGTGTTGTCCTAAACAGGGTACGTATGTATTTTAGGATTTTTTTGTCCTAAAAAGGATGAAGGTTTCAAACCTTCAGCGGCTAACCTATGCCAAATACTGATCGAGGTCCCCCCGGTATAGCATCACCTGACCTGGTACTGACAGTCATAATAGTCAGATGATCATATAATGCTCAAATCGTACTGAAACTTCAAAGAAAAGCAACAACACCAGGTAACAATATATATATATATACTGTTTGTTGACGACTTTAACCTCGGTCTTAGTTCATTTATTTGATGTAAGTTTTATTTGCCATACAAACTCTTGAATATTTCCCATAGAAACTCCCATATCACGCCTGGGCAACCTGTGAGCTCTGGCAATGATAGACTAGACAGTCGACTCGATGTAGACTAAGCTAGACTAGATGGATAGATAAAAAAAAACTAAACTGATAAAACGGTTATCCAGAAACTTAAGCCTTTCTCGAGCTTTTTCTAAATTTCTAGGCAATATTTATTCCTTAATGCGAACAGTTTATATTTTACCGAAAAAAGTCGTTTTGTGCCTCGCTGGGTGCCTCTGATACATTATTCTTGTATCCTGCTATTACGTAAGGTTACCAAAAAGTTCCTTGCCTAAATATCTCCTGGTTTACTTGATAGAAACTGAATATTGATTTAAAAATAACCCATGGTTCAAAACACTGGTTTTCTTTAAATATACATTTTTTACATTTTAAAAACCACTAGAATACCGGAAGAACTTGCCTGGAATGTGCGGAAAAAAATTGTTTGCTGGCGCAAAATATGACAGCCAATTTTCGTGGAAAAAAATGTCAGACTGCCAAAATTTTATCCCAAGCAAAATTTTGTGTTATATTTTCTGGGTATATGCTGTTGACTGGGAAGTAAAACAAAAATCAAAAATGAAAAATGTCAAAGAAAAGAAAAACTTCAAATCCTTTCGTGAAGACTTTGATTGGTTTTCTGTTGCAATCTCAGCCAATCAGAATAGAGATAGCGAATTGTAGCTTCTTTATAAAATGGCGGCAAGATGCGGGTTATTAATAATAACCTAGCGGGCGCTCTTTTTACTAGATAAAACATTTTAAAAGCTGCTTGTGTTCACTTCTGTGATGTGTTTAGAAATGAGGAGTTTGTTGAGATTTTTGAACTGCTTTCGCCCTCTTGAAGGCTTGAAATCTGTTTGCTAGTTTCAAACAGCTGAAAATATAGCATGGATAAACCCTTCACTCAAAGTTCAGATGGCGCAAAGGACAACGAGAATAATTGTTCTGCTCTAAAAGGTACAGAAGGAGGAGAAGGAAGAGGTGAAACAGACCTAACAGTTATCCCGATGCATGTAATTTCAAACGGCGAAGACAAGGATTTGGAAATCATTGCGCTGCATCCGGAATGCGGACCACAGCTGCAGGGTGACGGTACAATGACCGGAGCAAGTTTAGTTGAAGGTGATGGTTTTCCTTTATTTACTGAACTAACGTACTCAGTGTATTCAATGAACAAAGAAATGAGTATGTTTACGTGTAGGTACATGTGTTGTCTGGAGCAATTTTCCGAGCGAGCAACTTCATTGTCGTACTCATGTAGATTACCACATGTCGATTCGCTTAAAAAAAAAACCAATTTAAGAAAGGTTGACTTTTAACCAACGAATTAAATAAAACGTTTTAACGCGAGATCTTTCGAAAACGAAACGTTGTAGAAAAAAGGGAAGTATTTACTAGTACACTTTTAGAAAAAAACAAAAAAAAATGAAAAACTTTTGCCTTGCCGAGTGGCCCACGTGTTTACCTTTTCCTGCATTACGTAAGCAACCGACTGTCAATATTTCAAAATTGTAAACACTAAAGTCTAGTATTTGCTCTCGATTAAATTAAATTTAGTCTGGGTTTACCTTGATTTTAAAAAATGTCTTGGTGGTATTTAATGTTCTCCAGACATTGTTTAGGCAGTATTATCTAATCTTTTGACAGCAAGATCTCGCATTGTCCTAATTACCCACAGACAGTTTTATTTTCACTATTTTTGTTATTTGTTGTTAGCTACGGTTAGGATAATAAGGAATGAATTATAAAATAAAAGAAACATTAGCAACCTAATTAACTGAAAAGTTACTGTTTGAAGATATGTTTTATTTCATAATAACCCTGCCTTCATTTAAATAACTTTAAAATTAATATTCAGATTCTGCTGAGGAAGATGGTCCTGACACTTCTTTGATGCTGTCAAATCACCAGGTGAGTGATGTTTTACTGTCTTGTTAAAGATGACATCCTCATTTAATTTTCTTTGAGTATGAGGCTGATCAGGCCCCTCACAATGTCAAAATCTAAAAAATTAAATATCAAAAAAATTAAATATTAAAACAGACAAAACAATAAAGAAAAGCAAATATGAAGAATTTATTTGCACACCGCTACCCTGCCAGCAGAGGTTTATTTCTGGCATGGCTTTTAGCATTTGCGAAGTTGTTCGCAGGGTAGCAAACCAAACAATAAAAACAAAAAAATTACTGGTAATAGGACTGAGTGAAATCAAATAATTCCCTTTTTTGTCATCGCAAGTGATAAAAGAAAATATAATGGCTGTATGGTAGGATTGTAAAACCGGAAACAATGTCTTTCATGGAAATGAAGATCACATATTTTAAGCATCCAGGTGATTTTATAGTCTCTTTCGCAGCCATTTTTAGGCTCGTCACGCAATGCTCCTCCACACAAGTTGCGTGACGAGCCTAAAAATGGCTGTGAAGAAGACTAGTGATTTTACAACTCAAAAGAAAAATAATGTCTTTAAATTCTAGATAGGTAATCATTCCCATTCCCTTAATTTGTTTTGTAACAAGCAACAATTGCCAAGAAGAGAGAGAGTTACTTACTAAAAGAAACTAGAATTCATTGTATTTTTGTTCCTTCATTTTCCTCTCAGAAACTTGTTTCTAAGAACTTTTCTGAAGAGATCCGAGCAGCGAAAGATATTGAGACTTTCCTTGAACGGCCCACTTTACTTCTTGGACTCCAAGAGACAAGCTTAGAGGGGATTGTTGATGCTATGTTAAAGAAAATTATTACTGATGCTGAAGATGAGGACATAAATTTTGAAGATGCCAGAATTGCCTTTTTCACTCAAGATTCAGGTCAGACAAAATAAATTTTCACCAGCCTGGCAAGTGCTGGGGAAATCTCTGTCTAGTGTATAATACCGATAATGTGTATTGGCTCATGGACAGCAAAATTAATTGTCTAGGTGCTTTTCAACTTCTGAAAAAGAGTGCTCAGATGATTTCTGGTTCAAACCATTAGCAAAAATATGTTTTGCTCATATATGTCATGGTGTTATTATATCTTAAGTTTTATTTTAGTTTTTCTTTGTCTTAGGGAATGTTAATGTATGACAATGAGACAGAGAAATAAACAAAGAAGGATAAAACTGAACCACAACCCATAATGATATAATTCATACTGTACGATGTACTGTTCCTTTTTTTCTTGCAGTTCATTGTTTGTCACAAATAATTCAAGGCACTGAGATATCTGATGGAGGAGGTTGGGAGGAAACTCAGAATTGGCTCATTGCTCTGTAAGTTCAGAATTTTTTATGGCGGATCCAGCTGCTATACCCCAAAACTTCAATATACGACAACACCGTAAATGAAATTCCTTGACTGTCAAACAAAAACATTGTTTTAACCTTGTATTGCCATATCCAGTCAGGTCTCCAGACTAATTATTGTTGTGATTAATTTGCTTCAAAAGCTGATGTTTAGTATCATGAGACAGACATTGAATCATTCAGTTCATTGTGGTCTCATGTTCCAATGGGTAACTTGTTTTAATGTTACAGAGGAGAGCTCCCATCAGTACAACAGAGTCATGTTGCTATAGCTCAGTTGAAGCATCCTGTTAACCTAGGAAGGACATTAGAGGAAACTCATTTAGTGGTACTGGTTCTTGCACCAAGGAAAACAGTAAGTACCTGTTTTTAGTGGAGATGATGATATTATTGAGGGTAATGATGATGGCAATGATGGTGATAATGGTGGTGGCAGTGATGGCAATAATGTTTATTGATGATAATGGTGAAGATTTTGTTAGGAGTGATGACATTGGTGGCAGTGATGGTTATAATAGTGAGGATGATAATGGTGGTGATGCTGTTGGCAGCGATGATGAAAAATGGTGATGATGGTGGTGGCATTGATGGTGACATTGGCAGTGATGATAATAGAGTATTACAGTGTGACATCATAAAAAAATTAAACTTATGTCAGGATATTCTGAAAGAACAACATCCCCAAGAGGCCTACTTGCAAAAAACTAGCACTGAGATAATCCCAGGTTTATGCTCTGATGACTCCATACAAATCATTCTAAGTTTGACTTGGGTCTAAACATTTAGACCCAAGTCAGATTAAGAAGGATTTCTTTCAGAAAATCTTGACAAATCCCATAATTTCACAAATTTAATTTTTGTGATGTCATCACTTTAGAACTCTATGGTGGTGATATTGTTGGCAGTGATGATGAAAATGGTAATAATGTTGTTGGCAGTGATGATAAAAATGGTGATATGATAGTGGTGGGGGAGCTGATGATTATGGTGCTGATGATATTGATGATGATGTTGTTGTTGGCAATGATGAGAATGATGGTGATGATGTGTGGCGGTACTGATTATGACAATTGTAATGATGGTACTGATAGCAAGGTCAGTGATGAAGCTGATGTTGATTCAATTTTTTTCTCCTAATATGTTCCTTTTCCTTGAAGAAAAAAACCAAGAACTCAGTAGAGACAGGAAGAACATTTGCAACTCTGCTTTGTGATATGGAGACCAGACAGTTACTAATAGAAGTGGAGACAGAGGAGCAGTTCAAAGTAATGATATTATTGTTACTTATTTATTCACAATTCATATTAGACTGATATTATTGGTACTGAGAAATTAGCAGTGGAAACTGGTAACAAGGGCCAGGGAAGTGGAAAGACCACACCATATCTTGTGTGTTCCCTTTCTTTTGGCCTCTCTGCCCTAATCCCTGGACAGAGAAAATTTTCACTTCAGCAATCTGTGTGTTGCTTTTTCCTCCCTGGATGGGATTCTGTTAGTCCATAGTGACGGTTGTCCCCAGCAGTATGTCACCCCTTTACCTGGGAGGAACTCCCTATAATGGTCCATAACAGGAGGCTCCAAATAAAAGGGGTACCTTTTTCAGGGTTTGGGTTTTCAAAAGGGTAGGGTTTTCATACGTTGGAGTATGTGAGGTTAGCTACGGAAATCTCTTGGTATTTGAAAGGACCAAACAGGGCTAACAGACACATTTTATAGATGTAAAAGAGACAAGAAAACTTTCTGATTTATTCATATCAAAAAGACAGTGCAGATAGAGAGTTCTAAACTAGGTATGAGAAAGGGGTACCATTTGTCAGTAGAAGGTAGGTGGAAGGCCGGTACCTTTTTTCTTTCAAAAATGGTGTATGTAAACCTTGTGAAGGCCTCCATCCCCACCCAAGCAATTTACACACCTGGGTGAAGAGAGACAAAGTGACGCAAAGTTTTTTGTCCATAGAAGCAATGTAACGGCAAGTCTCAAACATGGACCTGCAGATCTGGCCCCGGTCGTCAAAAGATGGATGGCACTGTCCACCAGATAAATCGCTACCCAGTGGACAAGGATTGGGGAAACCAATTGCGCTGCCCTATCCAGTGGATAGAGATTTATCTGGTGGATAGCGCTATCCACCTTTTGAACGACTGGCACTTGAAGTTTGAGGTGATAACTGTGCAGCCAGCAGATCACACCTCTAACCAATGGGCACCTATATTGGTCCCTGGCTTTCTTCAATCCTTTTCTTTAAATTTCTTTTACAGAAAGTGTTGAATGATCGTGCCAACAAGCTCTCATCAATGCCACAGCCAAGGCAGAGGCCATCAAAGAGACAACTCACATCTCATACCAAATCCTCCTTTGTTCATCAAAAAGAAAGTAGAAAGGTATCCAAGCTTATCTACTTCGTGTACATGTACAGTCAGTATTACCTGAGTCTTCATCATCATCATGTCTCTCCTTGCCAGAGGTCCCATAAGGCCCTCAGTTTCTCTGACAAGTGACTTTCTTAACTTCATCAAACTTCATCATCTTCATTGGTTTCTGTACCAAGTGACTTTTCAAACTTCATCAAACATCATCATCTTCCAGTTGCCATCAACCTGTTCAGCATGGTTGTCCGTACCAGCAATACAAGACTCCAGCTAACATAATTATTAAGGGGTCACGGAGACATGCAAACCAGTTCATGATGATAAGAGAGTGATTTGCATTTATGCAGACATTTAATTTAGACAATGTTATACAGAGCACGTTAATGAAGCTATTATTTTTACCCTTAAAATAGGACTCTGAAATGTGTAGTTTTGGACGAGGGCTTATCAGAGACCTCAGAAGAAGATGGCCACATTATTTATCAGATTTTAAGGATGGTGAGTCAAAACAGATTACTACATAGTGCGTTTGTAAAGACTCCTGATTTGTGAGGTCTTAGATGCGAATAAGGGAAAGCAACTGCAGATGGTTCAGGGGATCTTATAAACCTGGCAAGGTGTAGATGGGCAGGGTTCCTTTTACATGTAAGCTCCATCCACTGGTAAAAATTGCAGTCTAGTCATCATGGACATGTAGGCTTCTCATTGAACAAAAATGTAAAAAGGATAATATATCTGTCCTATTAGTTTTTCTGAACACTTCAATGGATGAAAACAAACATGATAAAATAAAGCAAATGTGGGTAAATAAGGAGCCATCCTCATGCCTAAAATTCTTCCTCTGGTCACTTTATCAAAATATGCTTAAATGTGCTTTTCAGGACCCCCAAAATTAAAATGTGCCAAAAGGAAGCCCTCACACTCCTCCAATGGGAAGGTACAATAATCTGTTCAAAGCCTACCCCACCAGCCCCTCCCTTCTCTCATACAAAAGGGGCTTTTTTGGGGGGAACCCTTTCATTGGTTATATATAACGCTCAATTTCAGAATTTGCAAGGCAGATTTTTTCCTACCTCAACAGGAATAACAGGTCATCGGACCATTCAAAAGTTGGTTTCTACCACACTGTTTTTGTATTTTGCCTGTATTTTACCTTCAATTGCCTTTGGTGTACTCAACAGTCGCAACACCAAAGGCCAGATTGGTAAGTTTGAAATTGTTCAGATGTGTTTGTTAAATTAGTAAATCCTAGGCTATGGGCACCCAAGTTTTGCTATTAAAAAAACTGACTTTTTAAGGGTAACACAATTACTGGTAAACCAGTAGTTTTGATTGTGGCCCACAAGGTTAAGAATCCCAATTGGCCGAAGGCAAACTAGTTGGTTATTTACAAGCATAATGGAGGAGCTGAATACCCGGAACTACTGAGAACAAATCTGGCTAGCAGTCAGGGCAAAGATTGAACCTCATGGGGCCTTTGGATTACAATCGCCCCAACTGCTTGGCCATGCTATTAAACTTAAACAAAAATGCTCTGTATCATTTTCTTTATAGATGTGCAGAAAGTTTTTATATCACAGGCAATTGGGGGAATGATATTTGCTCTTTTTGGAGGACAGCCATTAATTGTCTTGCTCACCACAGCCCCACTGGCACTGTATATAAAAGGTACATGCATGAACCGTTGATTTTCTCAAAGCAAACACTCCCAATACAAAGGCAGATAGTTATTCATGTACAGTTACTGATTACTTTAGGATTATAAAATTCCCCTGCTCTGTTAATTCCAATAAGGAGCACAAAACAAAAGTGTTTTGCATTATACTGAAATATTTGCCACTGTCAGTCTGTCACACAACAGAATCATTTGTTTGCCCTGCAAATTGCACTGTTGAAGGTAGAATAATACGTAAAAGTTTGCATAATGCTACTTACAGGTCTTGTAAACATGTACTGCAAATCTAAACACTGCAACTGTAGCTCCAAGACCTATAAAAAAACAGGCATGCATCAACATGAACAGCAGTGGAACAGATTAGATCAACCTCTTTTAACTCACAAATGACATTGGCCCCTAAGCTCAAAATGACAGCAAAATTTTACTTTTTAAAATACAGAATAAATGCTGCTGTTACCATAACTGAAATAATAATATTAATATAATTTTGAAACGTGATCATTTGCTTTGTTAGTGATCTACAACATATCAGCAGACTTTGACTTGGATTTCTTGGCGCTTTATTCCTGTACTGGGTTGTGGAATTCCTTCTTCCTTTTTATTTATTCTACATTTGGACTTTCCCAGATAATGAAATGGTCAACAAGGTAAGAACATATTGTAATTACTTCACTATGAATGTATTGTTTGGGTTAAAAAAAAAAGTCACAAGCAGCAATGGTCTGGATAAGTCAACTTCTAACTAAATCATTACGATGAACAAGAAGTGGCCACAGGCAAACAAAATGTGAGAGCTGGTTGCCCCAAAGACAAACTGGAATCTAAGTTTATTTCATGCCCTTTAAACTAAATGAGTGAAATTTCACTTTATAACTGTCAAACTCTTTGGGCTAGTTATTAAAATGCAGTCTATTAACCAGTGTTTAACAAAACCGCGTTCTAAGCCATTTTCGGTTTGCCGAATGCTATTTTTTATGTAAACCCCATTTATCATGAACTGTTTCATGAAAGCATATAGCATAGACTGGAAAAACATTTGTCTTCTTAAAATAACCCACTAAGGAAGAGATCTGGAGGTCCAAAGATTTGGTGAACTGTGGTCTAAGTTAGACTTTCATTTAAATAACCTTACCCACTAAGGAAGAGATCTGGAGGTCCAAAGATTTCCTAAACTGCGGTCTAAGTTAGACTTCATTTAAATAACCTTGCCCACTAAGGAAGAGATCTGGAGGTCCAAAGATTTCCTAAACTGCAGTCTAAGTTAGACTTCATTTAAATAACCAACCCTTTTCATTGTGTTGCTTAGGTCAACAGAAGAAATCTTTGCCTTGTTCATCTCTCTTGCATTTACAGTTGATGCAATCAGTAGTGTTATCAAAGGTAAATTTACAGGAAAAAAATTTTTTTCTCAGTGAAAGACTGACTATACATATACACTAATATTTTAACTATGAATGTATAGTTTCCTTGCTTTTAATTGTTTCAACATTATAAATGCCCTGTTATTTTTAATTTACGGGGGGTATATACACCTATACTTGCAGAAGTATTAGACATGTGAATTACAACTGCATAGTAACCATTGTTTTCTCTAAAAGGACATTGGATACAGTTGGCAATAAAATAAATGCAATAAAGAAAAGCTGCAACAAGATTTAAGAATAATATTGATTTCTATATATCATCCAGTGTCAGACATGTGAGTTGTAATATTATCCTAGATAGCCATTATGCTATATATGATGATGAATTTTCTGGCAGTTTCTGTATTAGGTATCTAAACACATATTAACCCAGAGGTCTTCAGACAGAAATGCATCTTGTCTATCTTGTTATAACGTTAGTGAAATACTTTGCCTGAGGGATTCCCCTGCTCTTTTTATGATTCTAAGAGAGTCACATGCTATTCTGCCTTAATTGCAGAATACTCAACTCTTCACTGTTCAAATCCCTTGATGAATTCCACCAGCTGTGCCATCAACCAGTTAGCCAGTAACTGTACTGATATCTCAGTGTGTCACAGAGAGGGAGGTCTGTCTTATGCCGTGATAAGCTTAGCAACTGTTTGGATTGGTCTTGCTCTATACAATTTTCGTAAGAGGTGAGTGCGTGATGTGTAAATTCTTACTCTATCTGAATCCTACCTGTGTGGAGCTGTCAGTGGTGGTTCAGAGGATACCACATGCAACTTCAGATCTGTATTGGTTTGCGCCTCAAGTGTCTCCTTTAAGACAAGAAACTTTGTTCCACTTGGTTTTTACATTGTATTTGTACCAAGGGAAACTTACTTTTAATTTTTAGTTGGTTAATTGCTATAGAACAGGCCAATTGTGGCAATAGGCAGTCATGACAAATAACTTAAAACTGTGGCCTAAACACGGGCAAAGAGGGTAGATGGGAGACTGTTCCCAGGTATAGAATGCGGTAAAAAGGAGCACTTGCTGGCATCAACAAATACAGGAAAAACTGGGTTGTATGGCATGTTACAAGACTTCATGGTAAAGGAGGTACTGGTACATACCACTGGTATAAGCCTGAAATGGACTCGCATGTGAAGTGGGAGGAGGGAGGGGGTGGAGGGGAAAGTGGAGCTAGTTGCTCCTTGATATAGAGACTGGGATGTGCTGCCCTGGCTGATAGGCTTTAAATCACAGCTGTAAGTGGATGAAACATGAACGATCATGATGATCCACAAAGGTGGGCATAATTATGGCAGTATGAACCAATTTAAATTTAAAATTTTCTCTAACCATGAAGAACAACTAAATATTATTTGTTTTTTTATAGTAGCAACATATCATTAAGCTGGCAATTTTATTCCTGTCTTTTAGTCCTTTTCTTGATGCCGGCAAACGAGAAGCACTGGCTGATTATGCACTTGTAGTGGCTGTTCTTGTCATGTCCCTCATTGCTTCATATTTTGTGCGGGACATCGATAGTAAGTATGGCTGGGACAAGTGATGAAATTTTATCCTTGTGGTTCAACCCACTTATTTCTTACATTTCCATGCCACGAAAAAAGGATTATTGAAATTTGAACCAATGACAAAATTGAACCAGTATTAATATTGATCAAGCCCGAGCCCTAACACTCCTATAACCCTGTGAGTCCCAATAGTGACCAGCAACAATTTTCTTCTAACAATTTTCATGCACCATCAAGACAAAAAGGTTATGAGAGTTAATAAAATGATTACGAAAGGGAAAAGGCTTTTATCTTTTATCAAATTCTCTCAACTGTTTCTTTAAACAAATGTATGGGGATTGGTTTCGAGAATTTGTGTGTGGATATCTGGGTTTAAAGGGTTATTGTATCAAAAACTACTGTGAGTCAGTAATTTGCTCCCACTTGCATGTTGTTTTAACTCTTGTTCTTGTGTTGTTGAAACAGATTACAAGTTTCAAACAAGCAACTCCTTTGCCTTCGCCCCTGCTCCTCTTCACAAGCTGACCTGGGGTGCCGTGTTCGCAGGCATGGGATTAGGCTTTTCTCTGTCATTGCTGTTCTTCATGGATCAGAACATTTCAAGCGCTATGGTCAACAATCCTGGAAACAGGTGCTGTCTGCATGCATGGGGTCAAACCTTTAAACTGATCAAAGGGTAAACCAATTGGATTTACTTGACTTGGGTGTGTCAAGCTTCATGTGGATAATGCTCACATGCTAAAAATAGTTCCACTTAAGTAACATTGCAATAAATCTAATTTTGGCTTATAAAATTTAAGGGAAGAAAATGCTACACCACTATAAAATAATAATGAAATTTAATCAAATTTAAGCTAATCTAAAAAGGTGTGTTTTGGAGCTGACTCCAAACCTATGATTGTATCCTTATTTCTATTGTAAATAAATGTCTTCTGGAAAGTGGTCGCAGAGCTTTGAGGCACCACCATGAAATGCCCGGTCTCCTAAAGTAAGTTTGTACCAGTACATATGTAATGATTATTGCTGATGCAGAATCACATCCCGTGAATGGATAGGACACTGACTGGCATGATCTAATTAAAACTTATCTCAACTCACCCTCCACTGCAATACTCTGCCATCCTTGGACTTTCCTTAATTTTGGTTAGGTCAGCCTTAAAATCTCCGAGAAGATCTACCTCTCTGAGACTTAAAGGTCTCCCAAATGAATGCAAATTTACAAGATCTTTGAGCCAAGCTCCTACCAGCAGCTGCTGCAGCAATATAAGTGCTGTCAGTAGTGCTTAACAGTAAAGTCTTATATTTGCATGCTGAAAATAAGCGCTAACAAGATGGGTGAAATAGATTGTAAAAGGATGCCAATCAACTCTAAATACTTGCTCCTTTTAGGTTGAAGAAAGGCAGTGCATATCATTGGGATTTATTTGTGGTTGCAGTAGTGAACAGTTTCCTCTCACTATTTGGCCTGCCATGGGTACACGCTGCCCTGCCTCACTCACCATTGCATGTGAGAGCATTGGCTGATGTTGAAGAGAGAGTTGATAGAGGTCATGTGTTTGAAATGTAAGTGAGACTAGAACCCAGGGGAGGTACTTTAGGAATATTTGGGTAGGGAGGGATATGCCACTGGGACCCCCTATAAGGTATACCACACCTAGTTTGACTGAATATTGCTACATTAAACTGAAGAGTAGGCTCCCAAAATCTCTCCCTATCCTAGAGTTGCTATTATCAACACTTCTATCTCTATGTATGATTAAAAATCTGTATCTATCCACATTTAGCATTTGCTAGTCTTGTTGCTGTTGTCATTGTTTTCTAGTCCTGTCATATATATCCTGTAAGTTTGCCCTCCAATTTTTTTTTTTCAAAAAATAAAAACTTCCTCAACTTTCTTTCAAATTGCTAGGTTGCCAACATTTCTTGCCATACAAAGCAAGATGTTATAAAATTAGCATTGAAATTATTAGTAGTCAGTGACTCACAACCCTTCTTCATTTAAAAGTAGACGCAGTCATTAAAGCACCCACGCACTGTTTGCGTGTGTTTTAACATCCCCCATGTGACAGTCTTCTGTATCTCTGCCAGCATGTGGCCAGACGGCCTGGATTATCTTGAAGGGCTTCTCGGAGAATAAGAAAACAACTTACAAGCAGAATTATTCTGACCACCTTCCCCTCCCTTAAGTCAACATTAACACTTACTTCTCACTTAGGGCAGTAAAATTGTGACTAAAGGGAGGGGTAGTTGGTCAGTTACACATAACCTCAATTTATCAATGATTCCTTCCAGTTTAACATTCTGGTACTGAACTTATGTATTTTCAGCATTGTGAAAGTCAGAGAAACAAGATTGTCTGGTTTAATCTCCAATTTAATGATTGCACTTTCCCTGCTGATGCTGCCAACACCACTCACTCTTATTCCCACAATGGTACTTGATGGCTTGTTCCTGTTCATGGCCATAACAGCATTGGATGGCAACCAGATGTTTGAGAGAGCATTGCTGTTGATCACAGAACAGGTAAACATGCTGTCAACTCTCAAACTCTTTCCACTCTGGCCAGCAATCTTAAATATACAGCTACTGAGTCAGTTCTTTGGGGAGCTTTCCACACTTGGTGTCCAAGAATGTGTGGCTGGGTACCGGCACAAAATGGTGTTGTGTTCACACCTTGAGTATCCAATATGTAACTGTGTATATAGTTACTCCATTTCGCCCTGTCAGACGCCATTAATTTTTGCAGGGCTGTCAATAAGGGTAGCCGGCCAAAACAGCCGGCTAGTTAGTTAGCCATCCTTACCCAGCTACTTTTGTCTCCTTCTACCATAATTGCTCACAAAAAATAAGCACTGTTGAATACTGCCACTATGCACTAGGAAATGGTTTTAAAATAGGAATTTATTATGAATTTGTGGATACTGGTAGAACACAGGTTATGTATCTACAAGCCAGATAAAAGAATAGATAAAGCTAGTTAGAATAGTGAGCTGTTTAAGAATTTTGGGGGTTCTAACCAGTGGAATTCCCCTCTCCTGCCTGAATTGTATGGTGTCCATGAGGTATAGTAGTGATTCAGCTTCATTACAACTAAATAGAACATGTGTTTAAGTCCCTCTGCAGAACAGTGCCAAGATCCTTGTTCTAGATTCCCCCTGTGTACCAGGATTTGAGTTCAACTTAACCTGCATGATTGGCCTGTTAAAGAAGTCACTGTCGATATGCCAATCAGGTTTAAGGGAATATCAAAATTCATTTTTGGTATTTTGTTGAATCCATTGGGGGCCCAGAACTAGGATACTGGTGCTGCTTCACAGACATTACAAACTGGGCTTAGATTACATCTGCAATGCAGGCTAAGAGAATGTTAACCCTTTAAACCCTACAATCAAAATTTGAATTCTCACTTGTTGCCCCTATTCATTTGTTACAGAAATGGTGGGAAGAAGTTGACAAAATATCAGGCAAATTTATCTTGCATGATCGTGTCTGTAATTCTCATAACCACTTTGTTTTACAAAGCGTTGATATTACAAGGAGAAATTTGACTCTGATCACTCTTAGAGCTTAAAAGAACAGCCTTTGCCGTTGTAAAATTAATTAAATTATAACAAACTTGCCCTAAAAATTCTTGCAGGCTGCTTACCCTCCAAACCACTACATACGTCATGTCCCACAGAGGAAGATGCATATATACACAGCCTTACAGTTCCTGCAGCTGGCCGTCCTGTGTGGATTTGGCTTTGCTCCATTGCCGTACCTCAAGATGGTGTTCCCAGTTTTGCTTATGTTTCTTTTGCCAATCAGGTAAGAATTAAAACACCTCCAATACAATTATTGCTAAATTGCCTTTTGAAAAGTTGATGAGATGGCCCAGTAGGTATCAGGTGTTACATACTGTCAGATCTTGAAGAGACCTGTCTCTATAGAGCTGTTTATTGGAGTCAAAACTACCACAATCAAACGTTTAAATTTTTGAAATGTGACTGATGGAAGACATGGAATCAACATGTATCAGTGATGCAGTCAAGACGGTGTGGCATATGTAAGACTAAGTGTACTTTTCAATATGTGGTCTAATGCACTTCCAGTAATAGACTTTTGCTAGGGCTGTGGCCAGATACAAATTCCTTCCAACTGAAGGCAGTATCAGATAAGAATAATTTTTAATAATTATTAAATGGCCATGTAATTCTCTGAGCCAATCTTTTCACAAACAAGAAAGTTATAAATCCCAGAGGGAGGGGGGTGGGGGAATTCTGGGAATTCTTGATTGGGGTGTGCTGCCTTGTTCTCCAAATCCTCAGCCTATTTCAGACCCAGAAATGTCATTTTCCACACCCGTTTTCAGACCTGGCCTCTAAAATCCATACCTGGAGGTGGTCACAAATTGCAACACACATGGTTACATAGATTAGACAGAAATTATGTCTTGTTTACTGAGATTAGAATGCCAAAAAACAGATTTCTGAAAATCCATTCCAACTTTCTTTCTTATTCAATTGGAACTGAAATGACGAGTACATTCATACACTACTGAGTTCCTTCAAAAACCATACCCGAATCTAGACCAAAATGGGCAAAGTCTATACCTGTTTTCAGACCAAAACCGGGCAAAAACCATACCCTTTGGGGGCGGCACATACCTTTATGGCTTGTATAAGGAAGAAGCTCTGCCTCAGGATTTACGGACTCTGAAAAGGGTATTATTACCACTTTTATTATTATTATTAATGCATTACATCTATAACAGAATCTATTAGCAGGAGATCTCTGCAAGCTCAGCTGAGCTTTTCTTGGGAGGTCCCTTTAAGTTAGGACTTAATTAACACTTGAATTTATTTAAATTGCAGACATCTTGTGGTCCCCAAACTGATTTCATCAAAGTATCTGGCGGCTTTAGACGCCCACTTGTAATGATCAAGTCAGTGTTACAATACTCATCATGGAAAGAAGCAAGCCTGAGCCCCATTGTGTGCTTCCCGGTCTTTTTCAACCAAATTTTGAACCTTTTCAGCTGCTAAGATATTAAATTATGTTTACATAGTGTAAGCTCTGTTTAAATCAGAAATAATATATAATGTGAAATGGAAGGTTATATCAAGCAGTACTTGTCTGCGGAGCCATGCAATTTCAGAGTTTTTAAATTGCAGTAAAATTCAGATTTTGCTACATTTTTTCAATTAATGAAAATGATTATTTGACTTTGAACACTTACAGCAATGGTAGGGGTACACTATACATAACTTAGCAATGGGGCAATGCTCTAATAAGCTCAGATTTTGTGTCAACTAACAGGATGTAGGTTTTGATTATGGTACGAGTTCATTGGTAATTGTAAAATCTTAGACTGTGAAAGTACTTCACCACTGGGGCTGCAGTCCACCGGGTTGGTAAATATACTTGATCAACGTGTTTCAGTGAATTAGAGGTTATGCCGGTTTACTATATCTCACAGAATAATGGTATCCACAACTATTCACCTCGGGGCTATGGTTTCGGAAGACTTGTAAACAACAGTAAGCAATCAAACTGTACTTCACATTAATTTTTAAGTTTTATTTACAAGTTTGAAGTTCATTTTTACATTTTAAAACATTATCTTATAACAAGAAGTCGGCTATGTACAAAAAGAATATTAATGAAAATTAATGAAAATGTACATTAACGATCTCATTCTAAAGAAATCTGAAGATGCTTTGATTGAATGAATATTGAAATTGTCAATAGAAGGAATAAAATTTGAAGATCTTATCATTATATACGGTTAACCTTTATAAGACTTTAATATATGAAATTATTTGAACTTTATTAAATAAAAATAGTGAATAAAACACAACAATCTTCAGAAAATGAATGTCCTTTCTAACTGACTTACATGTAGTACTATGTATAATTTTAGGCTTTACCAGCATAACAGGCTCCTTAAGCAAATGAATGCACAACTACAAGTTTGGCCTTTTTAAATAACATGATTTTCACAAAGATAACAATTTAGGTCTTGAGATGGGAAAAAATGACACAAAGATGGGTTTAATACTGACAGGGACACGGCCAACTTCTCAAATTCAAGGTGACGGTATTTGAAATTCAGACTAGGGACATGTGTAGCCCCTTCCCACCCCGCTAAGAGGGCCTTTTTGGTACTGAAATTCTCAGCTGTAAGTTACATTTTAGGAGTTTGAAATCCGACAGAAATTGCACCATCACTTAGCAATCATTGAAATATACCACTAAGAATATTGACCATAAACATTTGATCATAAACATTACTGTTAACAGAATCATTACAATTGATATACTGTAGGATCATACCAATTTGGATGCAAGATTCATGTATCTGCTGACAGCCAACATATGATATTATGCTGAATAATGCCCTTTTACTGTGATCTAAGAATGAGTTTTATCTAACTTTTGAACCTGTTAGAAATCCTATGGTGTTGCCACTGTTCGCTTATCAGTATGGCACTATTAATTTTATTTCCAGTGACTTTACAAAAGTGAATGAGGATTGTCGGTGAATTTTCACATTGTCCAGTAGAGGGAATGAAAGTGTTAATGTGTATAATCGCATACATGCCTGAACACAGTCAGAATACAATGTGTCAAATGGACATCAAGGAGAAATTAGGAGTTAAGCTTCATCTGATACAAATTTGAAAATTGCATGTGTTGGTTGATGATGTGCTGGTAAAAATTCCAGGCAATATTATTGTCTATAAACAAAATCTTTATAAATATGTACACAAGTTTCAAAACGAACTGTGAACCTGTGTACTAACTCTCTGATGCAATTTTAATGGCCAGATCAGAAGAATGTGAATAAGATCATTCTAGTTCCTTAACTTGAACTGTAGTAAACTCGCTTGAACAGATATTATCTGTATGTTTCTTCTAGTCCAAGCATTCTTATATAGATGATAAATTAAACAATTAATATTAGAAGAAATAATTGTTTCAGCAAAAGACTCTGCCCTGACAGTAGCATTGTTAAATAGCTTAACAACTTTACCTTATTATCTCCAAAAAAAAAAAACACTACAAGAAATGAGAAAGGAACTAAGAGGTGAAACCCCGATTGAAAGATTATTATAAATTAAGACAAAATACCCAAAATATTTCCTCTATTTTCTAAATTTAAAATAGCTTAATTGAAACATTACTGGTATTAAAGTTATTGATAGACTTAATTTCTGGCCAAAACCTTCAACAATTCTCCCTCAAAGACAACTGCAACTCTGTTGTGAAAGATACTTGATATAAAAACATCTTTAATTTGTTCTCTATCACCTGGGTTCCATTCTTTCTTGTTATTCTGTAGAAGCTTCATAGTATGTAGAAAGTAGTGCCGCCTCGACAGGTTCCATACATGACGGACAGGTGAACGACCTAACCAGCCAATCTTCTATACAGTCTTTGTGATATATGTGCATACAAGGAAGAAACCGAATTGGATCACCCACGACAAAGTCTGTCATACATATTACACACCTGATGGAAAAAATATGAAGTCAAATGTTATTGTCATGGCTAAACCACTTATCTCTGAGGTCGGATGTGAGAAGGGCACCTTGAGAAGACCAAAATGATTGATACAAGCAAAAGCAAAAGCAAAAGTTTCTTTGTAATGTCACATAACCCTTTAATTTCCAAGAGTGACCAACATCAATTTTCTTCTAACAATATAACTAAATAATCAACAGATTAGGTTATGGGAATTAATAAAGATCTATAAGGAAATGTACTGACATCACTCTGGGGAATTTGTACAAAGTCATATATGTGGATATTGGGGCTGAGAAGAAAAACAGTTGAGTTTCTGTCACCATGAAAGTTAAATAATGAAGCTCTCGGAAGAAGCATTTTTACAAGCTTAGTTATGATCTGGAGTACTACTGGTAACTCCTAACAGTAAAAAATTAAAAGAAAGCCACTGAGTGCTCTTTAAACCATATTTTAAGGAGTGCCATTCTAGAAACCCTATTTGCTTTCTCTTTTTGTTCATTGTACACAAGATTTTCACAAAGTCCTTTGTAGTCATTCAGTTTTTTTTGTCACATGAAACGACTTGTCTTGGTTGCAGTGGGAGAATTTTAGTGGCCCAAAATGGGGTCACTGAATAAATTATAGCTACAACCGGATAAACTGTGAACGATGTTGTTGTCATTCGTCCACATGTCATTGCTTTAAGCCACGCTTTGTCACTTTTGGGCAAATCACCCATCAAGCAATCAAGAAAGCACGGCCCCAACTTTTAATTTTGACCAGTGGGAAATAAGATTCAAAACCCTTCAAGCGGGACAAGACGACCGCTCGGGACTGCTTACTTGGGTTGCTTCACAACCCCCATTTTTGGACCTCCTTGACTTGCTTTAGGACCCCTCTTACCAATAAGAAGAGGTTTTATTGGTACATGTCCAACACACAAACAATTCCAACTATTCCTGTTTCTTTTTTTGCATTGTTTTTCAACAAAGCAAAGTGATGATCAGAGAAAGAACTCTCAACTTGGCTTATTGAAAGCACAAATTGAGTGCCTTCAGAAAAAAAAAATTAGGAAAATTTAAGTAACACAAAAATTTAAACCAAAATTTCTTTGCCAAGCATTCATGTGGAGGCAAGTAATAAATAATTGCATTATAACCTTTTCGTGCAGGTGGCCGTAAATCATCTCACTGATGTTCAACAAAGTAAATTGAAAGGAAAAGGTGGGTTACCTAAAAACACCCGAATAATGAAAGAGAAAATACCTTCCCAGTTACTCAAAAGTAAAGGGGTCTTCCCCAAATAATAACATTTTATCAACACTAGAAGTACTGTAAGTGTTTGTCTACATTGAAGTCACGTACCATCCGACGAAAATTTTAATACACAGAAACATGTATAAGCATATGATAATCATCTCTTCTTTGTAGTTCAAACACGCGTTTTCTTATCGCTATGAACTTATTTGGGGTAAATTAATAACATAAGTTAACACAAGGAAAAGGGGAAGTCTGCTTTGAAAGACGCCTAGAACTTCTTACATTGCCTTTCCTGTTTCCCAGAAATATTATGCTATTACACGTACAAGTGCGAAGTCCAGAATATCATTTAGGTTTCATATAAATAAAAAATGGGCAGAAACAGCGCTTCTTCTTTTCTCTGTAACAGAATTGTTGCCCTTCGACGTTTGAATGAATCATATTATAAGTTTTTATCAAAGGGTAACAATTTATACTCAAAAGGGCCCATTGTGACAGGAAACTGCTGCCTTCCCACGCCGGAAGTCGCGGTAAACAAAAAAAGCGAGCGAGGTCTGAGGACCTATTGTAACATCGCGTGGGTATATTGAATTAAATAATTGCTTCAAAATTCTCGCATTCCCGTGAACTTGGTTCGGAAAATCTCTAAGCTGAGCACTACGTAAACATTTGCGCTTCGTGTTCTCTTTCGAATAACAAATTTAACGCACATCTGTGAGTGATGGACCAAGAATAAAGGGATGCTACACAAAAAGAGAGGGACCATTTCCTCTGAAAATTAATCTTACACAACACTGCTATTCATAAGAGAGAAAATGCTCTCAAGTAAGCACGCTAACAAAAACACAAACCTGTCACGGAAACATTCCATTGTATCCACAAAGCTCGCAATTAAAAAAGTCTGGATTATTCGAAACCACAGTAAGGGTTACAGCCAAGAAGCTTTAGAATAAAATATTAAACAGATTTCGTATCTAATTGCTGCTTTACGTAAATACAGTTTTTCAACTTTCACCTTTCTGAGAAAGGTCCTACAGTATCTAAGAAAACAGCAAGATCTGACGTAATTTTACAACACAAAGAATATCCTTACTCTCTCTTTTTTCCTTTCGAGCCATCGTACTTTCCGACTGGAAGATGTTGAATTAGACCAAGACGTTGTGCTAAGCGAATCTGCTGTTCTTCGGACAGCAGATGAGGAGCATGTTGGCTTTGAATAAAGATTGGCGCTTCCTCCTTCAATAAAACACAGAAAACGTCACTTCAATCTCTGCTAGAGTAATTAAACGAGAAGGAAATGTACATATTGAGTTATTTTTTGAACCTGGTATGGCGGTGGAGGTTCGCCTGTCCTTGGTGAATCTAAGCTTTCGTCGTCATGTAAAAGCGAAATATCATCCTGACCAGTGCTTTTCAAGCAGTTTCCCATGTCGGGTTGGACTGAAGCTCTACAAAGACGACCCTTTACGGTGGTTATTTGAGAGAACACTTACTTTCTCCACCGCCGGCCAGTAGTTCCCTGTTGTCTTCAGGAAAATTATTCTCAAAACAACAAATGTCATGCTGTCGTAACGTGACGTCATCTAGGCCTGTTTTGCAATCGGATACCGTCGGAAGAACGTCGTATCTTTCCGGAAACCTTTGGCACGTATGTAGAAAACCCCGGGGGGGTACTGCCATATATGGGCTATATAGGTATGTGCCGCTGTGAAGGGTATGGTTTTCAAGCAATTTACTCTAGGATAGGGTATATAAATCAGAGCGTTTGGGTCTAGAGTAGGGTATCATTTTTCAGGAAACGGATCAGTTGGTTGAAGATTTTATCAAGACTAGGGATTGTGGTATAAAGTTTTGTTTTGGCTAGACTGTGCTAGTGACCTAGGGGGGATTTGGGGAGTTTACTCTAGTATCGGGTAGCAAAATTCAGCTGAACCACAGGCAGCCCAAGCTCACGTCACGTGAAAGGATTAGATTAATTATTAGCGGTGTGCGAGCCGGGACGTGACTGTTCAACGAAAGCGGTATTGGGTTACATGGCGGCCGAAAGGATTTGTATGGGAATCCACGTTATAGATTTAGGAAGATAAATACTCGTAGAAATTCTCAATGAAAAACGTCTTACCTTATTTACATGGTGTGTTCTTGCTTGCTGTGTGGTTATTTTCCCGATCCGGTGCGATTTTAGCGATTTTTTTCATTTCTGAGTTTCCACTACTGGAAACTCAGAAATGAAAAAAATCGCTAAAATCGCACCGGATCGGGAAAATAACCACACAGCAAGCAAGAACACACCATGTAAATAAGGTAAGACGTTTTTTATTGAGAATTTCTACGAGTATTTATCTTCCTAAATCTATAACGTGGATTCCCATACAAATCCCTTATAAATTCACGGCCGCCATGTAACCCAATACCGCTTTCGTTGAACAGTCACGTCCCGGCTCGCACACCGCTAATAATTAATCTAATCCTTTCACGTGACGTGAGCTTGGGCTGCCTGTGGCTGAACTAGCTCTGGTATAGGTTAAGGGTTCCAGGGTCCCAGCGGCACATCCCCATCCAGAAATTCCTAAAGTACCCCCCTACCCCGGGGAGTAGAAAACCAGCATTACACTTGCCGAGATGTACGCTATCTTTTTCTCTCGGTTTATGAATTATTCGATTTATGATCAATTTCTAAATAAAGCGCACGTGAGTTGTTAAATATTTCAGCTGGGTCTTCCATAGTGCATGAAAGAAGTGTTGTCGTGGACCCTCCCTGGGGAGTAATTTTTTCGGCAACCGATCGGTTATTTTCGGATAATTGGCTCGGATCACTTCCGATAGAGTACCGAAGTGATGACGTCATAAAAATGAAATTTGTGAAATTATGGGATTTGTTAAGATATTCTGAAAGAACAACGTCAAAGACACCTACTCGCCAAAAATTAGCAATTCGGGGCAAATTGTCCCTGAGATATTAGCCCAGTTATGCTGTGATGACTCCATACATATCCTTCTAAATTTGGCTTGGTTCATAAGATTAGGAACCAGGTAAGATTTAGAAGGATTTGTATGGAGTCATCGGAGCATAACTGGGTTAATATCTCAGAGACAATCTGCCCCAAATTGCTAATTTTTGGCGAGTAGGCGTCTTGGACGTTTTTCTTTCGGAATATCTTAACAAATCCCATAATTTCACAAATTTCATTTTCTATGACGTCACACTTCGGTACTCTATTGTGCGCACTGTTCTCGCGCGCCTTCTTCGAAAATGGCGGTCACCATGTGTGAGTTAGGAAAATGATCCAAATTATTGGTTTTTAAAGCTTTGACGTTGTTTTGAAAACTCAAACATGCCTGTAGCAGTAGGAACAAGTGCTCTGAGTTCGCTTGTGACTCCCGAAGGGCTTGAAAATGCTGCAAGGGAAGTGGATCGACAACTTCAGGCTGACAGACAGTACCCTGAGCTGGCAGAACAGATTAACGCTTCCCAGGGTAAACTACTTCCCTTATTTCCTGGAGCAGTTTTGCTCCTTTATTTTATAATTACAGTCGACTCCTGATAACTCGAACCTTCAAGGGCAATCGAGAAAAGCTCGAGTTATCGAGAGCTCGAAGAAAATAGCCGGGAGTAAGGAAAAAACAGTTTTTTCTGCACAGTGAACACTTTAATCACATTTCATTGTAGAAATGTTAAGTGAAAATTAAAAGATACTTCTAAATCAGAACGTAACGTAACGTAACAAAATAATTGCTTAAATAGAGCATGCGTTTTACTGTTTTGAGAAGTAAAGCTGTTTCACGTTAGATTTGTGACAAACAACATCAGCCTCCACTAGTAAATTATATGCCTAGAACACAAAATTCAATGTTTTGGATGCCAGTACAATGTTTTTTCCCAACTATGGGAAATTCCTCCTAAAGAGCAATTTTAGCCATTATAACTACTTTAATGCCTAGAAATCTATTAAGTTTTCTATCCTTTTCACTTTGTTCTTTGTTTCGATAAAGGAGAGAATAAGAAATTGTGCCCGACGCGCCACGTCGCACGATGTCAAGGCACGGTTAAGCGTGACACGAAATGTCACGCACTGAAAATAACGAAATCGCCTTATTCTAATTGTTCTAAAATAGGTATGATGAAGTCAAACATAACAAATAAAAAGCCACCAGGGGTCTTACATCCCAGCATAAAAAAAATGAATTCAATTAACTTTCTAAAGGACGTACGGCCACTTTTGAGATTCAGACAATCGGCGACAAAATTGTTGAGACATTGTACTTAAATAGGGTGACTTCGGAGAACAAAAGAATCGGCACCCCTCCCCTGTCCCCTCCATTCAAAGTTGGGGTGTTTGTTGTTTTCTATAGGTAGCTAGAAAAAGGGCACAACATTGCACGGAGGGGATGGGGGAGGAAAGGTATATTTCCTCCTTTTGAAGTTCATAAAACGTAAAAAAGCCCACTTTTGGGCGAAGTGTCTCAACTCAGTTTGTCGCCGATTGTAGATTGATTTTTTACCTATAACTATATTTTGTACAATTTAAGGAGCGTGCAAGCTTTTAAGTGACATGGAAAATCTATCCCTACTGTTTAAGAGCATATAATCTAAACTAATATAGCCTTTATTCTTTTCTTTCTACCCATGATTTTAGCCTTTACAACCTTCAGTGGAATCAATGATTATGACTACCCTGCCCTATCCTCACCATCTGTTGGTTTGGCGGGTATGGAACTTGTCAGTCTCCTCAAACGGGTTCCTCTTCCTGGGGAATTAGTGGAGCAGTTTGATCGTATCCTTTTATATGATCTTGATCATGTACACGTTATTAGAAAAATGGTGTAGGAGAGCAGCCAGATTAAATTTTTTAACTGAAAAAGAGTAAAGGAAACTGCTCTAATTAAAAACTTGGAGATGTTTTATTTTAATATTTGAGATTTTTTCCTGTATTTAATGGTTATTTTATTGGTCGAAGGCACTCGTTCAAGGGAGGACACAAATTCAAGTATTAAGCTTATTGACCAAGTTAGCACAAGGTCAAGATTGATAGGTATTGACACAGTTCTTTTTCTACATTTTTATGGACAAAGATGAACTAGCCTAGGGTTATGAAAAAGAACAAAAGCTAATTACCTTCTGGCCATTTTGACTGAACATGCTTGATCAATAACTTACCTATTTAGGCTGGGAATCATCCCGAGCCATCCTAACAAAATCCTGCGCAAGACCTGATCGAGCATCGCGTCTTTTATTTTTTTGGTACTGTCCAGTCCAGTGTCAGCTTTGATGTTGTCAATGTCTGTTGACCATGTTGGGGTTTCTAAAGCAGTACTTTTGAAGCACTTTCTCTAATCTTAATCTTCTTGCACAAATTTTTGGTCAATAAAGGAACTTTATTTCCTGTGGGGAACAAAACTTGGCAAGAAATGAAAAACCAATTAGAACACAGGATTCACTTTATCTTGCCCAGTTACTGTGTTATAGCACCTTGACATCCTCATTAACAGACATGCAATGTAACTGTATGATGGGATTGTTTCCTGAGATCAGACGAGCTTGGCTAACTATTGACAGTGATATCTTTGTCTGGAATTATGAAGATGGGTAAGCTGTGAATTCCTAAGCTTGGTTTGGCATACAATTATTACTGATGTTCAAACAAAAGCATGTTTTTGTTCCTAATTTCAGGAGTGACTTGGCTTATTTTGATGGCTTGAGTGAAACTATACTGTGTGCTGGATTGGTGAAACCTAAACCAGGTGCGTTTCAGTTTTGCTGGCCTGTTTAGGTTTATGAAAAGTACAGCCGATGTATTTAAAGGAGAACTTTGATTTTGAGAAAATAATATCAAAAAAGTATCAAAAAAGTTTGCTTTTCTAGCTTTGTGGACAGCTTGGTTACCACTGATATTGATGGTAGCATTTTGAACTCTTAACTGAAATGCGCCAATTGCTAACATGCACATATGGCTACGTATAATGGCTGGGCGCAGCCAACTGACACCATCACATGATTATGACCAGTCGTTACAAACTAACCTGTCATACCCAAACCACAAAGCAAAATTAATGAGCTCCCAAAGATTGAGATCTCATTTGAACGATCACATCAAAGGATTTTGTCCACAGACTCAAAGGATAAGGGTAAAACGATGTCACTCCTCTGTTTTCTCTGACATATGCAAATTAGTGCATCTACACCTCATTTTTTTTAGCCCTTTATATTTTGGCAAAATTGATAATGGTGTATGTTAATTTCTATGTGTACAGAAATCCTCAGGGAATCAGTTCGGTACATCTTGTGTCTCACTACACCAATTGACATTGTGCTTCTTGCTGTGACATTTACACCAAAGAAATTAGGTATTGTCAAGTTTTGTTTGTTGTACTTGAATATTATCACTGCAGGCAATTTTTTGTGGTTATTGTACAGTAAGTTTTAGGTAAAAGCCTTTTTCATCTTAAACCAGTATTTTAAAAAAAAGCACTTTATTTAACTGGGGACACTATATTTTACGTCTCCTAATGGAGACGGGACCTCCATTTTATGTGGTCATCCGAACCAGCGAAGGTCAAGCCGTTTGCAGTGCAAAGGGAGTACCTTCATTCCTCAGTTATTTTAAGACCCCGAGTATTGATCCGGCCCCAGGAAACGAACCCGCGACCTCCCGCTCTGCAGTCAAGCACTCTACCGACTGAGCTAATGCTGCGCTTGTTTTAAAAATTTCTTTGTCTTGTAGCCCTAATTACTCATAGCAAATAATGGAAATTCTGGTTTAACCCGAGATTGGATTTTACCTTCAACATAAATCAGGGATGTACATGTACATAGGGTGCGCATTATGAGATAATAATAATAATAACGCAAATATTTATACAGTTCCAATAAAAAGAACTGGTATCAAAAGGGTCCTGTAATTATCTCATAAATAGCTAAAAAAATAAAGAAGAAAATCGAAAGAGGAAATAAAATAAAATAACACTAAGAAATCTAAGATTCAAAAATCAAAAATCTGTAAAAATTATTGACTTATAAGACTGAAAAGAAACTGAAAGCATTATCAAGTTGTCCTCTCATAACACGGGTTGGATAAATCATCAATCAGCTTCTTGTTAAAAAACCAACCACTAGCTGGATTGTGGATGCTACATGAAAACCTCTCTTGGTGACCCTTGTTAACAGCTATACCTAAGCGACTGATGGAGGATCCAATTTTTTGTTTGTGAAACCAGTCTTGCAGTCATGCATAGCTAAGCAGAGAGTTACATTCTTCTTAGAACTTAACCATGACACTTACAATCTGGTACCAAATAGATCAGTGTCATTTTGCTTACACCACGAAAAGCTTGGTTCTGTACTTAAAACTACGCAGTATTTTGACTCAAACAAGCATATTCTCAACCAGCTACCAATTGCAGATTGATGGAAGGAAAGCCTTCCATAGGACTTTTTAGTCCTAGTTTGATATCTTTCAATGTCTTTGTTTTCCGGAGAAATTTGAGCCAATGGTAAGCTCTTTTTCGGCCCTTGAAATAAACTGGCAGCTGGCTGTCAGGAACATCCTGATAAATAGTCTCATAAACTGTTGAAACATGGAAACAATTTTGTCTAAAAGAAATAAATTGTCTCCTTAAAGTCTAGGAATTCATTAAACTAGGAGTTGAAAGTAAATTGGCGCTCCAGCCTTGTTTTCATCTCCTGTCAGCATGCGGTGCTGTTGTATGTTTGTAATTTTCTTTCTTGACAAATATCAATAAACTAAACTGCAAAGTCTAGCCAAGTCCGGTGCCTCAGTGATATGCTTCCAAAAAGATGTTGCTAAACTCTATTATATCATTTTTGACAAACCTAAACCAGAACAGTTCTTTGTGGCAATAACTCCTCATTACAATTTTTTTTCAAATTCTGCCAGGAAATTATAACCATGATGAATTTGCTGAGATGCATCTTCAACCAGATCCGCTGTTTTCGATTCCATCTGATAACATTTACTTGACTTGCATGACTGGAACTCATTTAGGAAGGATTTTTCTTGGAGGAAAAGATGGTTGTGTGTATGAGATAGTTTATCAGGTAATGTAATCTCCATGTGCAATGGAATCTCTGATGTTTCCCTTAGAATTTTATGTTAATCACTGGCTCTTTTTTCACTCTGTAATTCTCATGCACTATGGACATAGCCCTAGGGGTCTCATTGGGGTTAGCTCTTTGCCATAAAACAGCCCGAAGGCTTAGCTGTTAGGTGTAAAAGAAAGAAATTCTTAACCCTCTAACATAGAAAATGCCTCCACATAACAGAGACCCTCATCTCACAACAAGTTGTTTTGACCTCAAAGTGATTGATCACAAACAAACAAACAAAAACTAAAACAGTAAACAAACAAGAATATAAGAATGAATAGGGAAGAAGTAGAATGTCATATTATCTCAAGAGTCAAGGACTTTTCCCATGCACTCCTTCAATAAATTTCGGAACTCATTTCCAAAATGAATGTTGAATAACGGGAAAGGGAATTTTTGTGGTTGTACTAAAAATAATTGGTTCTACTTGGCTTTTATTCTTAACAGGCAGCTGATAGTTGGTTTCAAAGGAGATGCCGCAAGGTGAACCACTCGTCAGGAGCGTTTTCTTTTCTCGTGCCATCATTTTTGAATGCCACATTTAGTGGAGAGGGTATGTACAATTAAGCAATTATTGGTACCAGTACATTAGGGCTTGGAAATAACTTGAATAGACCTTTATACCAATACAGCGGCCATATTGAATTAATTGGATTTAAGGAGTATTATGGGATGCTAAGGGGGCATGAGCACTATCCGATATACTCGCATCACTATTTACGCATGTTTTTCAGGCCAGTTTTTCTTTAAGTTTTCCTAAAAAAAGATCGCCACGGGGAAAAAAGATCATCATGCCATGTTTAGCTGTAATAGTGATCGCCTTTTTCCCGAGAAATATACATTAAAGTTCTCTTTTTGCCCAAAAAGCATGCGTAAATACTGAGCGAGTGCCTGCTGGGTATCCCATAATACTCCTTAAATGTAATTAATTCAATATGGCGGCCGTATCGGTAGAAAGGTCTATAATACTTATGTGCCTACTTAGTCTGATCTCCCGATCAAGTCTTCATGACTCAATCATTCCACACATTTCTATCCAGTATTGCTGACCAAATTTCCTGATATTGTCAAGACCAGTGTCCCTTTTGATGTTGTTGATATAGTCAAGTGGCCCTCTTCCCTTGCTAACTATTCTTACATGTGGTTGCCATAAGACAAAGACAAAGAAAGTAGTATTTTAACATTTTGGTTGCCTGGGGTTGTTGCATGCTTGTAGGGATTTCCCTAAGAGCCTGCAGCTGGCTTTGCTGAAAAACAGCTGACCACCAGCTCAAATAAATCTGGAGAACAAAGACATGGGGAAATTTTGAACGAACGGTTGAGTGAAAAAGCTGGCTTGACTAACCAAAAAAATACTGCTCAGCTTTCCCTTAGCTACATCCCTGTGCTTGTCTGACTTTATGATTTAGTTAGAAGATGACCCTAACCCATCAAGCAATAATTATTGAGCATGAAAAATTGCTTGCCTAGAAGGAAAATTGACTTGTCACAGTTGACTCCAGGTGGGACTTTCTTTCAGTCCCTTTACGTGCACATAGATACCGTATACCTCTTGAATAGTTATTAAAAATGTTTGCAGGACATTATTCTGCAAGGTAGAGTATTGTTTGTTTGTTTGTTTTTGTGTTGTTTCAGATCCCATTGTTCAACTGGCTGTTGACAACACAAGAAACATTCTTTATTCTCGATCAGAGAAAGGAACCATTCAGGTAATGAATTTTTTGTGTGTTTGAAAGTTGTTTCAGTTAAATCTGGTCATGGTAAGGTGTAAGACCACAGAGGTATATCATTAGCTGAAAGTAAAACTGCTTGTTTCAGGACATTGAAACTTGTTTTTCAGTGCAGCCCGAGAGAAGAGTGTCAACACATTTTCTGGTTGTTATGAGGCAAACGATCATGCTGACCAAAAAAAGTTAAATTAAATCAGCCCTGAATTTGGCCATTTCATCAAAATGATATGATATGTTATAGACAAGTGTACGTGTTGCAGGTCAAAATTAAATTCTGGTTAAATTTGTCTCGTCTTAGTTATTCATGAATGATCAGGGCTAGGAGTTTAAGAAAAAATGGCAATCAACCTAGGTTGAAAGATTTTACAAAAAAAACTTTAAAAATTTTGACCTGTAACGCATGCATTTGGCAGATCTCATTGTCAAGTGACTATTTAGTGCACTGCAAAAAACTCCAAAATTTTTTGGACAGTGACAAATATTGATTGTGACTGAATTCCCACAGGTTTTTGATCTTGGTGCTGATGGAAAAGGCATGTCGTATGTGGCTTCCCTCACACAGGACAGAATCACACAGAGAGCAGCATCAACTGCTAGGTAGAAGTATTTTATACTTAAATGTCATTTTGCCCTTTGGTGGCCACCAATCCTTTTTCATACTCTCTTTCTTCCCTCTGCCTTTCTTTTCTTATCTCTAGTTTTGTTTCCCACATTATTGTTTTTCTTTCCTATGGAATTATTGTGGGCTGACTTTCCAGGAATGAGGGAAATTCACTGTGGAAAGAGGAGAAACAAAGTAGCAAAATTGGCAATAGATTTTTCCTTGGAATGTTAGTCCGTTTTTTGTAGTATCTCTGACAGGGTTGGTCAGAATTTCCTGCTGAGGTACCTGTGTTATGGCCTTTCTTTCCTGAATTGGCTGCTTACCGGTGTTACCTACCAAAAGGTTACATGTAACAACATGTTTTTGTTGTTTTTGTTTTCAGAACTATTGATTCCAATAATTTTAGACCTATTATTCACATTGCACCAATTCCAAGGAACGAATCCAAAACTGTCCATCTAGTTGGAATCACTCAAGCAGGTAAGGGAAAGAAGCCTTGCTGGGGGTGCCTGCCAGATGAATCACTTCATGTATTTTAAAGAGGCTCTGTCATGTGTTCTCTAGTTCATTTTGTTAATAATCCCAATTGTATGTGTCATTAATCACTGTGGGACTTGAGAAATAACTTACGTTAGCAAAATCACAGCTTGATGTCAAACAAGTATGTCTCCAATGCATTTTATCAAACATTAGTTCTAAACATAAAAATTGGAACTTTAGTTTGAAAAACTGTTAGGCTAACAAGTTTTCAAAAACTACAATTGCAATCCAATGCAATCTTCCGTTCCTCTTTTTTGTACCTTCTGTGTTATTTATACCTTGTTTCTTTTCATGTTTGAGCAGATAGGTATTTTTATTAATGTTTCACTCAGTTTGGTGGCACTTCTCACGGTTTTAATATTTCTGATAAATTTTGTTACACATCTCCTTTAAGTGTCTTTTAATGAACTGCAGCCAGATTTTTCTTTTAGTTCTTCCTTGATATGCTTGCCAATCAAAGGGACAAACATCATTTAGGGCTTTATCCTTGAGTAATGATGCCATATGTGGGTTGAGTTTGTTGTTGGTTCTCTCCCTTGCTCCGAGAGGTTTTTCTCCAGGTACTCCTGTTTTACCCTCTCCTCAAAAACCAACACTTCCAAATTCTAATTCGACCAGGAATCAGGTCGACGAAGCACCACTTAGTTAATGTGCCACCTCTATTATTTTATTTATTTATTTACCCAACTTTGTTTCTTGACCAGGTGTGCGCCTTTACTTTAGTACAACAACTGTAAGGGCTCCATTAGAGAGACCAAGTAAACTACAGCTTGTTCACGCCAGACTACCGCCAGGGTTTGCACCATCAGCAACCTCACAGAGACCATCTCAAGTACATGCAGCCTTCTACAGACAAGGTACTTGGTAAAATACTAATTTTGTCAAGGCATGACTTGCCCTCAAGTTAAGAATGATCTTCTTTTAGTCAGTGACTAAGGCAACTGAGGAAAAAAATCAGAGTCCTCTAACAAAACTCAAACTTATGACTTGCTAGTGACTACATGCAGCATGCAAAGAAAGTACTGTCCAGTAGCCTGGAGCTAGAGGATTTTGCTATCGGGCGAGCGACTGTTGTTATAAGCTTACCTGTTGGGCAAGTGAAGTTTTTTGAGAATTCAAATTACAGAAGAACTGTGTATTCAACCGTGCCCATCAAAAACCTTTTAGGGCTAGTTAGCTCATTTGATTTAAAGGAGTTTTATTACTGCTTCTGCATCTTTGAAAATTAAGCTTGGATTTTTCAAAGTTGTTGTTTATAATAAGCATTAATCATCTCCATCCAAAATCATCCTTACTTTTGGAAGTTACAGTAGCTACATTACATGTACCTCTCTAATGTTATTCTTTGGAGGTTTCATTCAATTTCAATAAAATAACATTGATAAAATAACATTGATGATTGTCTTTTTCAGGCATTTCATTGCTAGCTTCATCTCAAACAGAAGAGATGGATATCCTCTGGGGAATCAGTCCTGATCCATTTCCATTCCAGTCTCCACTTAAAGAGATGCAGGTATCAATAAATTTTAAGAACTACCGTTTGCATGATTTCAGGGTATTCCAGATTTTAATTCTTATTTCATGGTACATTTGGATACCATCGTTCTAGCAGAAGGGTATGTTTTATTGAGAACATTTTAAAATAAGTAACCTGTTTACTCCCAAAAGTGGCCAGAAGTTAAAAATTATCAAAATTTCCAAAATTAAAAAAAATTCACTTTGCAAAATCCTGGAAACAACTCGTACCTTTTGAAAGAGCAGCAAAGGGGGTTTTGTTTGAATGGTCATGCCATAGGATTTCATCCACAAATTGAAAAGGTGGTCTTTCAGTAGAATACTTTATGTTTTATTCTGGGAGTGAAAGACTGTTAAAAAATCTCCTTTTTCAAATTTTGGAGCCTCTAGATTACTGACACATTAAATTATGGGTATTCTATATCTGGTTCTTTATGGGCAATTTCTACATTTAGATTTTGATTCCATTTTATTGTTAACCTGAAATGCTGCCAAATAAATATACTCTAGTATAATTCAAGGGTATGAAAAGTAGAATTTTCCATATTTCTGCGAGCACCTACAATAGGAGCATTTTAAGGTACATGTAGCTTGCTGAGACATTACTTTGAGTTATGCATAATCTGTTACTGATGATGTCATCATCATCCTGTGCTCTGATTGGTTAGGATCTGATGTGACTTTATTAACTGTTGTGATATTTTGTGTTAGGTGAATGTACCAATGGAGGGTAGAACTTGGTCTTTAAGTGAAGTACCTGAATTTGGTGGCAACATGACAAGTGACTGTCCCATACAAAGCGACAGATGGCCAGATCCACCTGCTGTCATGAGGCAACATGCTTCCTGTCAGAGGTCCTTTGTGGCTCTAAGTGCACAGGTGAGTTTTAGAGTGTTTCAGCCATTTATTTTTCACGGTTGCTCCAGTTGTCCTGGTTGTTCCAGTTGTCGGGTTGTCCGGGTTGTCCTGGTTGTAATTTACCAGTTGCACCTTTGTCACCACCTGATCTTTGTGATTGCTATATCAACAGGGAAGCTACCTTTTTACAACTTATCGCCCAGTTGAGCAGCTTTGTCAGTTGTTATTGCACAGTCAGGGATTTGATTCTGATGCAGTTCAAGCTTTCTTCAAGCTTCACAAGGTAAAAAAGATGCAAGGGAGGGGAATGATTTTTTGTCTATTGATTATTTTTGTTGTTGTTATTTATGGAACTTGATGGTGCAATATGAAAATATGGTTTATTAAAGGCAATGTGAAAATGGTTAATATAGATCTTTTGTCTTGCCATTGAACAGGAAGACCAGGCATGTGCAACGTGTCTTGTTTTGGCCTGTGGTGCCACAGCAACCCAACAACAAGTGAGTCAAATACTCTTGTGCTTAACAGCAATTAAGATTAAAGCATGGCTTCCATTTTGTCCCAACCCCTAAAATGTGAAAAAATGTGTCCAGGTGATCATGATCACTGTATGGCTTGTGGTGGATAATTTTGTCGATTAGGGTGATGGTGATTGTCTGGCTAGAATTTAGTCTACTTAGAGAAGCAGCTGTAACAAATGCAGATTCGCCCGTAACATCTCATGAAAATCTATAGTGTCACTTTAGTTTTCCACTTCAATCACCCTTAACATCAAGGGAACTCAGCTGTAATGAGTGTTATGGGTTATGACCCTCAGTGATAGCACTGGAAGATAGTTTATAGTCTTCTGGAGTGTCTGAAGAAAATAAAGTTATCAACTGAAGATGATGCAGACAATAATGAAATATTGCTGCTTTTGGATAATGCTTTGCTATACTGATTCCAGGTTGCTGAATGGGCCACAAGAGCTTTCTTCAAATACGGAGGAGATTCTCACCTTCCTTCTCCAGGGAACCCTTCAGGAGTGCACCCCCCTGTAACAAGTCCAGGGAGTCCCATTTCAGGGGGGAACCTGACAGGCAGTTATGTAACCAGACCAGGTGTTGACATTCCTGGTTTTGTGACTTCAACACCTCATCAGGCTGGCATGGGACAAGCTGTAGTGAGACCTGAGTTAACAAGATCAAGCAAGCATGATGGACTGTGTCTTTACTTTGCAAGAATTTTAGAGTATGTATTTGATACTGTTTTACAAATTGATTTGATGGCTTCTAAGATGTATCTAATTCTTAGGTTTTCCAATATTCTAACATTGTTTCTATTTTTTGAATCATCCTTTATTTTTATAGAACTTTCTGGGATGGAAGACTTGTGTTTGAGGATTTCTTCATGCCTCTTCCTTCACAATCACAACAGGTTTGAAACTCCTTTTACTGCGTATCACTTTGTCAATCCTTGTTTCATCAAAGATGTGTTGTTTCATGCATAGACAACTGTAAAAATTTGCAACAAGATAGTAGACACACATTGGACTTCACTAGTGTCTGCTGCTGAGTACTCCATATAATACAGCTTGTTTATAGAAAATATAGGAAGAAAAGTTTGGGGCTTACTAAGGCTGCTTGCCATTATTTTCACCGCAGTGCTACATTCAAAATAGGGGAGCTGTTCTTCACTTTTACCCAAAATCAAAACCACTTGGCAATAGATTTCTGTCAATCCAAATGGCAAAGAGTTTTGGCAATTGCGAGTGTATCTGAACCATTTGATAACAACAGAAATCTATTTCCAAGTGGTGTTGATTGCGGAGAAAATAGTGGTAATACTGGTCATTTTCTTAATACAGGGTCCATGTAACCCTCCCACTGAAATGGCCTGATGATTTGTCTCTCTAACGTTTAGATCTATACAAAATCCAATGATCTCACCATTCAAATGAAGCATCCTTAGCAGCACTTTTGTGTGGATTTTACAAAAAGAAAATTCAAATTTATTTTTTGCGAATGTTTTGCATTAGTCACTATTAAGAGTAAAGTGTTGACACAGGTTTTGTCATATCATAATGTGAAAAAAACACCAGCTTTTTTTATTATGTGATTTACCATTTTTATCCTGTCTTGCTTTTTAGCTCACTCCTGTGTTAAGGAGCATGCTCAGTGTATTCCAGTTGGGGTGGATTTTGGAAAGACTGCGACAACTTCAAACATGGATGGAACAGAATATGCAGTTTATGCTGCCCCATTTGGATGCAGGGTGTGAATCACAACTTTTTTTCAGTTTCATTGTATTTTGTTAAGGGAAGCAGAACCCAAAGGAGGTGTGGTACAATTCATCACAAATTATTTTTGGAACATACAAACTTATTTTGAAGTTGAAGCAAGATTAGTTTGGTACAATGTGAAAATACCAAAGAAGTAATACCCTATAACATGGATTGCAAGTGATGAAGTAAATTTTTCAAGGAGCAGACTTAAGCAGACTTCATGACTGTGCCCCTTTTAAGATTAGCAAAATAGTTTTTATCAAAATAGGCAATACATTAAAAAGAAGGATGTTATTTGTAGACAAATTCTGCTCCTTAGTTCTTGAATTATCGAGAAGCTGTTAGTACATGGATATGGCCTGTTTAGATTGATTTTATTGTGGGTTCTTTCCTCCGCCATCAGGGATTTTTTTTTCTGGGTGTATATATGTAGCTAGCCCAGATTTAAGTCAAGTTAGTGAGTGCTGTATGAATCTTGTTGAAAACCACTTTTTTTCTTTCACAAAGTTTTCCCAGAGTAACAATGGCCAGTGGACAGTCACTCCTTCAACAAACACATCAAGGTTAGTAACTGTGGATTGCACCATGTCTTTGTCTGATACTTATTTTGTAAAAACTCAAAAGCAAAAAGTTCTGCATGGCAGTGCTGTACCACACCGCAAAGCTCTGCAAAACTACGTTTCATGTAGGAAATGGGAGTGAAAGTAGTTAATACTGAGTCAAGATGATTTAATATAATGCTAAGCGGTACTTGAGCCTAGGGAGGAAGCTTTTATGTGCAGAAGAGCCATGTTATTCTTTGAATAATTTTAGCAAACAAACATAAAAATAGATTTGGGGTTTAGTGGCATGACGAAAGCTTGCAGGTGCACATTGAGTTGAAAGGTAGGAAGGTTCTAAAACATTTTGCATTAAATGGTACAGTAATTATTATTATGAGATAGGCCTTGCGTCCTGCATGCATCGTAGCCATTCCATGTTGCAGACTGGGAAAGAAAATCTTGAGTCAAGGTAACCAAAATAAGGACACAGCCAAAACTAAGAAGTATCCTGATCTGTTATAGCAACTGCTCCCTAGAATACTTAAATTGATGTTTCACCAATGATTTTCAGTCAGTTGTGAGTTACGTCAATTTTTATTTCTTTCTTTAGCATCAGCAGAAGCATTTGTGGCCGAAAAGAACTTCTTGATTAACTTCAAGTCATTAATTGACCGGTCAATTGAGACACTGCACCTCTGGCAAGTTCTTAATGAGCACAACTTTGAGGAAGTCATACTTCATCTTGAACCGGTAAGATGAAACTTAAAAGTGTTATATAGCAATGTAAGATTATATGCAATTATTTTTGCAACTATCCCCTTTTCTTCATGGTATAACCATTAACTTGTTCAAAGCCAGATTAGTAAAAAAACACAGAGAGCGTGAGAACCTCCTTTGTAATGCGTGGAATGGTTCCCCCAAAAATTCGCACCTTTTCTTAAGCTTCTTTATGCATTTTGGCTGTGGTTAAGTTTTGGAATGCCTGTCCTTGTGTTGATTGTTTTCTCTACCTGCCTCAGAACACAAAATCTCTTTCTCATCACCACCCCCTCCCCCCCCCCCCCCCCCCCCACACACACACCTTTTGACAAACAACATTTTAAACCTCGTATTTGCTTATCAGACTCTTATGGAGAAGGTGCGACATATAAAAATCCTCAGCTTCCATCTACTGTTTCAACAAAATGTGATGAGTATTGTAGTAATAATGAAGGAGTGTTCACTTAATGAGGAACGCCTCATGGTTATTTTCAGGTAATAAGAGATCGCCTAAAGCACATCAAATTTAGAGACCTAATAACTACTGGGCAAGAGGTAAGTAGCTTGGTTGTTTCTTTTCCTTCCAATGTGGCCAAACATAAAAAATGAAAGAAAGTTGTAAATTTGTTTTGCTTAAAGGCAATGGTACCATGTAAAGGTACTACTCAGTAGCTTTCATTTGAATGGTCACACTTTGGGATTTCGTCCACAGACTCAAAAGTTAGAACCACCTTGTCTGGCATAATAAACAGTACTACAGGAAAGTTCTAGTCGGTAGCTTTAATCTGAATGGTCACATAATAGGATTTCAACCATAGACTAGAAAGTTGGGGTCACCTTCTACGGCGTAATAAACAGCACCACGGGAAAGTGCTGCTCAGTTGCTTCCATTTGAGTGTTCACACTCGAAGGTCTCATCCAGAGAGTCCAAAATTAACATCGTCTGACTCCTGTAGTGAAATGCTTGAAGTGACAGCATTTTGTGAGTACAAGTACAAATTTTATCATTTCATGACAATTTATTTTGTTTTGTTTGCTTTGTGTAGATTTGCAGTGCCCTTATTGACTCTTTAATAAAGTGCTATCTGGATGACAGTGCCTCTACCGATGCCATTAGTGAGAGGCTACGTGATGTTTGTCCAAATTTATTCAGCAGTGACGATGCAGTATCAACTAAGGTATCGATTTTACCATCAATTTCTATTTTCTCCCCTAAAATAGACTTGTGAAGAAGGAGTGACGCATTGGTCAAAGTAAATGCCTCTCACCAATGTTGCCCAGTGTCTTAGGTTTAACTCAGTTTGGGCATGTGGATTTGTATCTTTGTCGACTCTCTTCTTTTCTCTTTGAGGTATTAGCCTCAGGGTTACCGGTCATTTCGTCCCCAAATCATTTCGCCCCGGTTACTTTGCCCTCCTTTTAAGAACGAGTAATACTATATTTGAAGCGTGCTTGTTTTGGTTCATTGCTTAAAGAACGCAGAATATTACATTTGAAGCGTTCTTGTTTAGCTTTCTGGCCTATAGAATGAGCAATATTACATTTTGAAGCGCGCTAAATGATTCGAAAATAGGGAGCTAAGTAACACGGGGCGAAATGAAGAAGATTCGAGTAGGAGGGCGACTACAAGGACGAGACTTTACTTAAAGTTTTCGTTATTTTTCGTTATTAAAGTTATTATTCTTTTTACCGCTGAGAAGAGATAGCACAGTTATTTTTATTGCAAGAAGTTAAGCCCTCTATCGATTGCAAAACGATAAAAATTTTAACATTAAAAAACCTTGTTTCCGCCAACACGACATTCTCGCTGAAACCCGTAGTAGAATTACGACGGCTATCACGTTTTCCCGCCAAAATGACGCTGGTTCACCCGCGCGCAGTAGCTATTTAGGAAAATCTTGTCCTCGTTGTCATCCTCGTTTTAACGTCTGGGCCAGTGTCATATCGAATTGTATCTTGGTACTGTCATGGGGATGCTATCACTTCTTTCATTGGCCATACGAGAATTCGTTTCCCAGGCAGTCCCACGATACAATTCGAGACAACACCAGTCCAGTGTCAAGCACAACCTCCAAATTGCCAATTTTCCTGGTACTCCCGTTTTCTCGTCTACTTAAGAACTTACACTCCCAAAGTTCCAATTCGCCACTTAAGAAACGAGAGGGAAACTGTGCTGAGTTAGCTTTCGCAAAGACTTCTGGGAGTGCTACCGGGGAGAGGGAGAAAAAATTGGCCAATAGCTGACAGGCACGTCACTAGTAACAATCCCAGAAGCAATTACGGTACACATTTCGGCTCCATTTCTTAAGTGGCGAATTTTATCTGAAACGCTCAGCCACACCTTTAAAAGAGTTCTTTGGAACTCTTTGGCACTTTTGTCAACAAAAAGGTACATTTTAGGCTGTTATTAAATGACAAGTGATTATCTGCAATCAGGTTTTATGATGTCTTGGTTTTCGAATCTGTTTTGTCCTTATTGATAGGCTGGTGAGCTTTTAATGTTGGCCAAAAGAAGTAGAGACAAAACCGAACAAGAAAGAATCCTAAGAGATTCGCTTCAGGTGGGTTTTGACTTTTACAGCAACAAACATACACTGCGTACATCCCACCTTCTGTCCCGAAAACTTTGCATAAGAAATACTTCTTAAATAGGTCAGTTCATATGACTTTTAGCATTTTAAAGCCTTTGTCTCTCTATATCATTGGCATTTGTCACGTCAATCTTTAAGGACGACTATTTCGTTGAAGAGCTATTTTGACGATTATGAGGAACGATGTTATTCTTGTAAGAACACAGTACATGTGTTAAACGTTTCTGTTTTTTTTTTCTTTTTCTCTTTTAGTGTTATCGACAAGTCACCCATCAAATTAAACTAGATGTGATTTGTTCTCATTTTGAATCAGGTGAGATGACTACTAAAAAGAAACCTTGAAATGGTGTTCATGGCTTGCATGTCCATGCGAGTAAACCACACCAAGGCGTATTGGCCACTCCAGAAAATACCATAACATACCATAATGCTTTTTGTTTGTCACCCCAAAATTTTGCAGAAGCATTGTACTCAGTTTCTCTTGGGGCCATTTTAACTCCTAAGAGAAACTAAAAACAATGCTTCTGCAAAATTTTGGGGTGACAAACAAAGAGCATTGTGGTATGTTATGGTTTTTTCTGGAGTGGTCAATTGCTTAAGGCCTTAAACTTGATGGGTTGACATTCTGGTGAGGCTGCACTGAATTTACTGGTACTACACAGCTAACTTCCGGAAAATGTTCTTTTGCTCTCTTATTAGTGCGATTCTATGAAGGTGTGGTGGACTTGTGTTTACAAGCTGCGGTCAAGTGCGATCCCCAAGGACTGGCTCTGCACTTTTATAGAAATGGTGAACCTCATGGTGATGTCCAAGGAGAGGAGGCGTTTCTGGCCAGGTACGCACCCCCCCCCCAAAAAAAAACAACAACAACAACAACAAACAAACAAACAAACAAACACAGTAAGGCCCATATTAGTTCCCAAACCTGTCAAATAAGTCTTTACCATGTGTACCAAAGGCTTTTTTGCGTGCGGTGATTGAGTGCGGTGGAGATTTCACGGTCCTAAGCCAAAGCCACCAAGAAAAAAACTGTTTTTGCGTGGGTCACTATAAGGACTTGACCGAAACCTGAAACTGCGCATGAAAAGTCTCTGAAACCCAGTATAATAATACACTGAACAACGCGTTTAAAATGGCAGTGAATGGGGGCAGCTGATGTGGTCTAATGTAAAGCCTCAAATTAAGCCACTGTCTCTAATTTCAGTAACTTTTTTCTCTTAGGCAACGTTGCTACAAGTGCATTCTGGACAGTTTGCAGCGTCTTTTAGTAGTCAGAACAGCTCCTTCCCAGTCTCCCGGAAGACCTTCCCGGCCAGGACCACCACCTGTCCCAGACCCCAATGCTCTTACGTCACATGACGCAGAGAAGCATGTACGTATTAAATCCTTTTTATATGATTTGTTGATCCGTTCCTTCTTCGGTTAGCTCTAGAAAGGTACTCAGCATTAAAATATTAATGTTGAGTTCCACCCAGCCCGAGAAAACAGTCTACATTTCGCGACGCCAGATGACGTCTGAGGAATAAGTGCAGAAATTCCACGCTGATGACGTGTCACTTCGCTGATCTGAGTAGTGCTTCGTATTTGTCGTGCCGCGAGGGAAATTAGCTTCAACCAATCAGAAGGACTACACTCCTTCCTCGTCCGCCTAAAAACTATCCTCCGCTGGCATTGCTGTTCAAGATTTGCGCACAATTTCTTTTTTCTCCTGTGAAGACCCTTCCCTCTTTTTCTGTCTTACAGCCTGTTTACATGGAGGTAGGGGACCCTAGTTAGGTGAGGTAACCCGTCTGTCCATATGATTACTTATTTTACATGATAGGTGGGGTGACCCACCACATATTACCTCACCTATCTATGGTCCCGCACCTCCATGTAAACAGGCCCTTATCAAGTATTGGCGAATGGGCATAGCGCGCGAGCTCCACATTTTACGCACCCTCCTTAGTCTCAATAGACCTGATCCTAGTTGACCTCTCATACAGTGTAAGTTCTCCATCGACAGCAGCGAGCTTTTAAGCAGTCTATTAAGCCAGCGAAGTGAGCTTTAGTGTGGTGGCGTAGTGACCGAGCTAACGATTCGTGGCGAGGTCTTAACTGAAACGGCCCAACCAACCAGAGAAGAAAAAGGACTTTGTGAAAGCCTGAAATCTCCCTAGATACTTTTCACACTCGCTTCAGAGCAAAGTGAAGTTGGTTTGGTATTCTGGCGACACTCCCTTTTCTTTAGAGATGTTACACATTCGCGTAAAAGTCACTCCTTTTGTTGTCGCACACTCAAAACTGCTTTATAACTAGTAAAAATGCATAATGCCATCGTTTGATTTCTACTAGGACTGACTGTGTTGCATTTGTTTTGTCATTTTGCTAGATGGAAGAGATGTTATCGTTTTCTTTAGCCTACGGAGATGAGTTGTGGCATGTCGTGTTGTATCAGTGGTTAATCGACAATGCACTTACGGACAGACTGTTGGAGGTGCAACCCTGAGTTATTGTTTTCTTTATTCTTAATCTTAGCTTTTCAGCCTTTTCCTTTAAATTTCAAAGGCGCAGAAACACGTTTCAACATCAGCGTGCTGTGCAACGTTTGCAGACGGGCTATCCAGCTTTAACGATTGTGTCACGCGTTCAAAAATTACCTTGTCATAGAAAGAACCTCAAATCTAAAGACTGGCTGTAGATTAACGGTTGAGCCACGCTAATGCACACAATGTGTAAACACATGATGAAATCTATAATATTACTTGCAGTGATACAAAAGAACGAGGCTGACCTACGATGTAGCCATAACGTGCACTGAATATCTCACTTCTCTGCCAACCTCTGCCAAGACAAGGCTCTCGGAGGAAAATTTTAGTTTTAATTTTCTTAAAACGATTTTTGTGTTATCAGATTAAATCTCCATTCCTGGAGACATTCCTTAAGCGATCGTCCGCACATCAACCTCCCAATGAACTGAAAATCCTGGATTTACTGTGGAGATACTATGAAAAGACGAAGAACTATTCCGCGGCCGCTAGAGTTCTCTCCAAGCTTTCCGAAAAAGAGAGGTAAACTTCTGTGATATAAAACCTGAATTATTTTATTTCCATTCAAACAATTCCTCTTCTGCTCCTCTCACAATTTCTGTTACTTGTGTTCCTTAGCTCTGAAGTAAAACTGCAGCTGAGACTAGAGTACCTCTCGCGGGCAATCATGAGTGCAAAAAGCTGTAATTTGAGAACTGCTGCAAGCGGTGAGGGGGAATTTCTTCATGAACTTGAAGAGAAGCTTGAAGTGGCGCGCATTCAAATGCAAGTCTATGAAGCTCTTAGCAGAATAAATACCGCTACTCCTTCCAGACAAATTGATCAGGCCCTAGTTGTCTTGAACTCCCGCCTTCTGGATATTACAACGGTAAGTTCTTCAACTTTTCTTTACAGTGGAACCTCGATATAACGAAGGGCCGAGAGACTGGCGAAATTCGTTCGCTATAGCGAGGTTTTGTTAAATCGAGGTTCTTTTTCATATATTTTACTATTTACTGGGATAAAGAAAATCGTTCGTTATATCGAGGACTTCGTTATGTAGAGGTTCGTTATACCGAGGACTTCGTTATGTAGAGGTTCGTTATACCGAGGACTTCGTTATGTAAAGGTTCGTTATACCGAGGACTTCGTTATGTAAAGGTTCGTTATACCGAGGACTTCGTTATATAGAGTTTCGTCATACCGAGGACTTCGTTATATAGAGGTTCGTTATACCGAGGACTTCGTTATATTGAGGTTCGTTATACCGAGGACTTAGTTATTTAGAGGTTCGTTATACCGAGGACTTTGTTATGTAGAGGTTCGTTTTACCGAGGACTTCGTTATATGTAGGTTCGTTATACCGAGGACTTCGTTATATAGGGGCTCGTTATACCGAGGACTTCGTTATATAGAGGTTCGTTATACCGAGGACTTCGTTATATAGGGGTTCGTTATACCAAGGACTTCGTTGTATATAGGTTCGTTATACCGAGGACTTCGTTATATAGAGGTTCGTTATATCGAGGTTCCACTGTAATTGGCTGTCGTAGATTTAGTTCCAGGCCTGATTTAGATCCTTATTTTTATGTTTTAGATCCTAGATTTTAAAGCAGCTTTCAGTGGAAGGTCAAAATAACTGTTTGTCTTTGGTTAAACACATTTTGCACCACTTTTTAAACAAGTCAGGCCTTAAGCCACGACTTGTTTGTAGGCGGTTTCCCGACCTTAAGGGTTCCTACAGAAGCTTGAATTCTTAAAAAAGTCTTGCAATTTACCCAACAATTTTCAAGACCTGGAAAATGTCTGGAAAATAAAGACATTGTCGAAGCTTTTTCCTGACGATGCATTCTAAAAAACGTTTAACAGTGTCCAGTTTTCGTGGCGATAAGCTCAAAACTTCACCCGTGTGGTTCTGGACACAAGAGATCTGTACGGATAAAGGGCGAAGCCATATCATTAACACAAACTTGAAAATTTAAAGATAGGACCTAAAAGCTTTCGTGGAAGACATAAAAAGACAACGGCATTCTCTTAAACGAAGTACTCTGGGGATTTGCATTCGCACGAGCAGCTCCCAACAATGTCAACTTTTGTCGAAAGATTTTTTTAATTTGCCTTGTTAATGAACGTATGCCCATAAATCCTTTAAGTCTCATCGCTCATGGTATATACTTTTTAGCGACAACATTTTTTCAATCGGGTATATATGCTTTTTGATGAAGATTTGACTTGACATGTGTTCCATATGGAACAGAATTTCTATTTCAGTCACTTATTTTGCGTGTTTGACTTACATCAGTTTCTTGGTTCTTATTTTCCCTTAGCTTTATGGAGATTTTGCTGATGTGTTTGCACTAGCTGAGTGTAAACTCGCCATTGTTCATTGTGCTGGGCACTATGACCCCATACTGATAGAAACTCTGTGGAAAGACATTATAGAAGGAGGTATGTCGAACACTGAGAGTAACAGACACTTTTTGACAAAATTGGCCTGCTCCCAATTTATGGGTCTTCATATATTTCACTGTAATTTATTACTTTTTGCCCACAGAACTCCAAGAATCTTTGCAAAATTCTCCCAGTGATCGCATGGCGATCGTCAGTAAAAAGATTGCTTCTTTAGGAAAAATGTATGTTCACTCTGAGCGCTACTTCCCACTGGGTGAGTATCATTGGTTGCGTTACATGCGTGACTCTGAATGCTGTCACGCGATTGTAAAACATCAATCTAAGTTATCTGGAAAACGGACTTGGATTCGATTCAAGCTTGTGATACTCCCCACTTTCAAACCAATTAATTTCTCGTTTTCTGTCAAAACATTTGTTCACTGATTAACCGTTTTACTACAAGTATTGCAAGGTAGTTCGTACGTTTGAGTCTGGAGAGGTTCGTCACGCGTTCCTGTGGGACAGGAACGCGTGACGAACCCCTGAGAACGTCTGCGTGGGAGGCAAGAGGAAATCCTGTGGTGTGTCCCTTCCAATTTCACTTCTTGGACACTTTCACATGTTAGTACGGAGCTTAAGCAACCACAACCACAACGACAACAATTTTTTTTTTTAGGAAAACAACAGTTCTGCATGTGCATCACGTTCTTAAGTACATTTCGTCGACGTTCACTGCACGACTACGACGTGAAACCTCTTAATGCGACGATTTATGGAGGGCGTGAATATATACACCGACGAATTTTCCTTTCTCTTTTTAAACCAGGATAAAATCTTTAGAATGCAACTGCAGGAAAAGTCGCCAACATTTTACAAAAAGACGCAATAAAGTCTAAAGGACGCAATTTAGTTTTTAGCGACGTTTTCCCTGCCGTCGTCGTCGCCGTTGCTTGAGCTCCCTACCATTTGTTTTTAAGCGTTTTACAAATGGAAATTTGGAATTTTTGTCTAATTTTGACTTTGACCACATTTAGGACTGAAAGGGTTAACCCTCTCAGCTCCAAGATCTAAATACAAATTCTCCAAACTGATCTCCATACATTTCTTCTAAGAACAGTTGAGAGAATTTGGTTTAATATCAAACATTTTCCCATTGATAATCAATTTAGTAATTCTCATAACCTTTACTCTTGATGATCTGACGATATCGTTAGGAGAAAATTGATATTGGTCACTCTTGGGACCTAAAGGATTAAACACTGGCGCTTCATCAGCATCTAACACCTTTGTGTTGTGCCTGTAGGCGCCATTGTCCTTGAGCTTGAGAAAAAAAGTGCCGAGTTGGCCTGGGACCCAACTTGGGTGTTCATGACATTGTTGGAGATTGGAATCCCTTTCCCAGTCCTTCATGGAATCTACGACAGGCTCTTCAAAGCTAAGGTGAAAATAGATACAACGACTAGCTTTGATTTTCATTTAACGACATTTTAATGTCTTTGTTTGACGGCATGTTGTTTTACTGTTATAAGGCGTTTCTATTAACTCTGTTGATGAAATCGCCGTAACATACGACCATCTAATTACAATTGACTTAAGGGTCTTTACGGGGTGTTCCTCTTAGCGTTTCTATTAAGTCTGTGGATGATATCCTAAAGTGTGACCATTCAAATGAAAGCTACTTAACAGTTTTTTTTCCTGTGGTACTGCTTATTACGCTGTGAAAGTAGGTTCTAACTTTTGAGTCTGTGGCTGAAATCCTAAAGTCTCTGCAATCAAATGAAAGTATCTGAGCACTCCGTTTTTGTGGCACTATTTGTTTCATTGTACAAGGTGGTTACAACTTAAAGTTAGTGTATGAAATCTTGATATCTTACCATTAAAGAAAAACTTAGCGTGGCTTAATTAAAGCGCTTCTCAATGTTCGACAGAACGTTCAGTTTGACGTTGTACATGTTTTAGGACCCGTCCTGGCAAGGTCTAAACAGGCCTCTTCACATTCTTGAAGTTATTTATCATTTATTGATGAAGTTTGTGAGTACGCCTTCTCTTTCTCCGCCATATGAAAGGTAAGTAACTACAGCTACTGCACCAACTAAACCAAACTACGCCAAGAACCCCACCTTCACTAACCACAGCAACTTCACCAAACTTCAAGTACATAAACTACACCAAATTACACCATTATTTTTTTATATTCGTGACAGATATCATGAATTTTTCCACCTAAATTCAAGTAGGACTCTGAAATGACTTTTCACTAACAAATATTAAAGTCTGGTTTTAGATAAATTTGATATTTTCCATTGACCGGTTGCTTGTTCTCTTTCAGGCCTTCGTTTACGACTTCGCTGTATGATGCTTGCGCTACGTATCTAGTGGAATTGGAATCAACTTGCTCACGTGACCCTACAGTGCAGGATACGCTGGCCAAATTCAAGGGATTGCAGGCGCGTATGAAGCGCCTACTGTGAAAGAGCGACTAAATATTTGCTGTTTTGTAAACTGTAAAGCTACCCAAGTCTCGCCATGAGTAATGTTTCTGCAAAATGAGTATTGTAGGTGATTTTTAATATCAAATTAATACCATATTGTACATAAAAGCTAAAACTACTTCTTAGATGAATCTGTATTTTTATTGCGTCTTTGAATGTTCTGATACTACTCTGTCCGTAACGTTTTCATTTGGCGAGCAATGCCACAGAGGTGGCGTCAGATGTGCGTTGAGTTTGTTGTTGGTTCTCTTCCCTCCTTCCTCGACAACCAACATTTTCTAAAACCGGTATGGTAGACGAATAACCAATTTGTTTATGTACTTCCACTGATCCACGTGATCGATTGATTGATCTATTTACATATAGTTATTCATTGCAGGTGCAATTCTCATCTCCAGGTTGCTATTACGAATGCGTGGCGTGTGTTTGAAATTCCACGAAGGATGAACGCAGTCTCATCTCGCGTGTTTAACGTAACTTACGCAAAACACGGCGTTTGAGTAAGACCGTTTTGACCTTCGATTGATGTCGCCCACACTCCCTAACCTTTGGTTAATAGGCGTCATTACTATTTATTTATGTATTTATTTCTGGCTGCTCTTTGCTGCATGTCTGTTATCCACCTTCCAACCAAACGTTCTTAAATAAGTGACTAATAGCATTTTATTTAAGAAATGGTTTCTTCACGTACGTGGCTACGTGAAAATACCTTCATGCCCTTCAGATCAAATCGTCAAAGAATTTCGCAAGCGTGGACCAGTTTGGGGTCAATACTTTGTTCCGATGACTGTTGTCTGCGTAGGCTTCCCACAGGCAATCAAAACACTGTTCTTGTTCGGTACACTGATATCCTGATTGCTTTGCAGATAAGTCACGTAGCCTGTCGACAAAATTAGACAAGCAACTTCCCTTGTTGCTGTTTATTTTCCCGTAAAATATGTTCTTACATTTAAGTATTTGAATAAATATTCAAATAATCTCCATCGAAACGCCCGCTCTCTGCGGAAGTAGGAACTTGTTCGAGCGAGGGGGCTTCTTAGTAAGTTCTGTCACTGACTAGATTTTCTGACTCTCTTAGGAGCGACAAAACCGATAATCTAAGAACAATTCCAAATTTCTGTTTGTTAAATATTGATTCTATCCAGAGACACAAAGGTTCGAAATACTTTTGTCTGAATAATTGACTCGAGAACTACTTTCCGTTGGAACTACTATTATTTTTCTACTTGAAATACTAAAGTGTTATTATTCAAGAAATTGCTACTGAGCAGTGCTTTCCTGTGGTACTGTTTATTGTGCCGTGTTCGGTGGTCATAACTCATGGACTGTAGATGAAGTACTTTCCATTTTCTGGTTTTAACCTGTTGCCAGGTTTTTTTATTATTATTATTATAGTTTTTTTTACAACGATTGCAAAAAAAAAAAAAAAGGAAGAAAAAAAAAACAATAACATAATAACGGAAAAGAAACGAAGCATTAATGCTACAACTACTACTGCGTACATCATTTCTACTCTAAACAAAACACAACGCTAGTCAAACGCTAACTGGAATTAACAACACACTTACTTCGCTCTATACTAACACTAAACACTAAAAACGCGCCACCTAAAGTAACCAAATAAGAAACTGCTACGCTAGTGGAGGTTGTCGTGGTGACAGCTAAAGTTCCATCAACGGCAAGAGAGGTTCTCATTTTTATTGTGGAGCGGTACTTTCCTGATCCAGATATTTTTGAAACCGCACATTTTGTTACAAAAGCTTTAGATAAAAAGCTTTAGATTCGGAAGGCCACGAGAACGAGATTTTCTCAGTACTAAGTAGTGCACGAGCGAGAACCAACGTCATTTTGGCGGGAAAACGTGGTAGCCGTCGTCATTCTACTACGAGTTTTAGCGAGAATGCTGGCGAAAACATTGAAGTTATCAAATTTTAGAAGTTTTATCATTTTGCAACCGGGAAAGAGCTAAACCTTCTCCAATAAAAAAAACGGACTAATTTTTATAGGTGGATAATAGTACAATGAAGCTTTCCGGGTTGAATATTTTTCGACAATACGCGAAAAAACGTTTACGTAAAATCTCGTACTCGTATACTCGTAGTCGTCCTAATCTAAAACGCTCTAGTGAATTCGCTCACCGAAACCGCATCTTTGGTTGAGTGGTTATAAAAAACCCCGTCCACATGATCGTGAACCCGGGTAAAAAATATATGCGGTTGGAAAAAATGTCCAGGCTCGTGTGAACAGGGCCTTAATGGTGAACAACGCGGCTTGCCTTCTTCCTTTTTGCATTTTGTTCTTACCCTTCATGCTTAAAACCACTAGAAAAAGCAGGACATTACAACTTGCCTTTCTCCACCTGCCGAGCAAATCACACCCACACAATTTACGAAAGTTCTTGTGTGGATAGCTATTTTTAGCCCAGTCGTGAATAAACAATTTAGGTTTGCTCAAACCTGCTAAAACTTAAACGTTATTTACTCCCACTCCGGTTGTAAACATCCGTTCAAATTAAAAACCTTTTTGACGCACAAACTGTAAGAGTCTTTAAATCTTCAAAAGGAAAACTGTGCTTTAATAAGTTTAAATGCTTATTATGAACAACTCATTTTTTCAAAGGTCGAACTAAAGTAAAAACTTTACGACCGGTTTAATTACAACGAAATCTTCTCGACGTTTACGAAAGTAAACGAATGATAATTTCATGTTTTTAATCATGTCTTCGTGGATTAATTCTTAGTCGCTTCATCTTAGCGATAATTTCCTCCCAAGTCATTTTCCCGAAACAAAAACAGGAATGCAATGGAGATTTTCTGAAGAAACAACTTCGTTTTTTCTCTCCCTAAGCCATAAATACTTCTTTAATGGTAGTTTTCCTACCGGATCAGGATGCGTGGTTTTATATTTTTATATTTGACTTGCAAGAGCGTCGGTGAATAGTGAATTTACATTCTGTCACGCGGAACTTCTTTAAAATGTCAAAAGGCTAAATGCACCTGTCTCAAGCTTAATTGCTTTATCGCTACTTTTCGATCGTTGCTGCATTCGAGGCTTCTCTTACAACGACTGGATTAAATTTTGCCTCATTTCGTACAAACTAGACCCAAACGGAGGAACTGTCCTCTTTTCTAAGACTTCACATATTGCATTGCGCCTTCCTTTTTCGTACTCTGCCGCCTCAAAGTCGTTTAATTTTCCCATTTTCTTGAAGTTCGTTGCTGCCAGGCAACCGTCTACCTGAAACAAAGCTGACTCACCATGTAAATATTCAGCATCTTGCGTGTTGCGTATATTTACATTTTTACGGTTTCGCTTTACGGAAAAAGGCAAAGTTTCTGCTCTGTTGACTTCACTTGGTTTTTCTAGTTTGTAAAAATCGTTAACTGTGTTCTCTTTCCTAAATTCTCTCAGCGCCCACTCTTTGTTACTCGCTGCTTGTAAATCACCAACGGACCTTGCCCTGTGTGTGAAGTTTTCTCCTGCGGTAATCCCACTAGTTTTAGCAGATTTCACGTTTGTTCTCGCTTTTAAGTCATGCTGAGTCGCAGTTTGCTTGAAAAGATCTTGATAGTGTTCCTTTGCAGAAATATCTTGCAAACTGCAACTTTTCAAAACAGCTGGCATTTCCTCTTTCGAACCTGCCTCCTCGTGATGTCGCAAATTAGCGGAAGAAACGCATGGCTGATCCTTACACGAGTTACCCGCGCCAATGACACTTTTCAAACAAACGTTCTCTGCTGTTCTTGAGCGCGACCTCTTTTCATACTCGCTAAGTTGTTTCACAGACGGCTCAATTGGTGGTAACCTAGCCGAGTTGTGATCATTACAAACCGTTGTTGCTTCCCCTCTGATAAGCGATCCATGAATCGGTGGTAACATTCTTGGTTTTTGACAAGGACGTGAGCTAGGCGCGCGTAAACTTGCGAATCCTTGTCTAGTTTCGCGATCTTTATGTGGCGATCTTAACACTTTTCCCGCAGGAGCTGTCACTGAAATCTTCTGGAATCTAACATCTTGATGTTCCCAGTGAGAAGCAGAGTTTTGGATGCGTAATTTCGGGGCTGGCGAGCGGCGCACTTCTTCGGCATCTCTATCATCCAAATAACGAAAAATGTGCGTGAAAATCATACTGCGGTCGGTTTTCGCGTTTCGAAGCTCTTATCTACCAGTGATAAATCCCCGCATTAGTGTATCGCACCTCTTGTGTATTCTCTGCCGTTAATAAAACTAGTATCAGCTGAAACCTTATGCAGAATACTTCTCCACATTAGGGAACCCTTATCTACTGTTGACAAATGTCGTATCAGCCCTGCAATTCTTGGCACTTCGTGCGAGTGGCAGCTGTTTTTATCTTCGGTCCAACTACCTTAATTTATGTAGTTTACGTACAAAAGTCAAGGTAACAAGCCGCCCTCTTTCATAAGTTATGAATGCTTGTCGTTGCGAAACAATGAGCGAATTATTACCAGGTCAATCTCCCAGCCTTTTAAAGCCGTGAGAATTCTCATGATTCAGCGATAGGACGAGAGGGGAAGTTGTTTCTGTAAATTCTGCATATTGATGTAACGACATAGATTAAAAGGCTTCTTGTGATCACTACCCCGCAGACTTGTTTACAATACTTATCTTGGATGCAGGTGTAACTATACCCGATGTTATAAAACAAAACCCAGGGGATAATCCGATACGGCAAAACCCTATACTAGTTGTAGCTTTTGCTAAGTGCCAACGAAAGAAAAAGAATTTGCCTACATCACCGGTTTTAGTTCCAATGTTTATAAAACCATTTTAGCTGCTGAGCCGAGAATTTCCATCACAAGCACTCTTCGTTCCTACATTGCTGCCATGCTCGTGGCCTTAAAATCGCGCTTATTCTTCTGCTTTAGACATTTTTGAACCTTAAACTTGTCGAGTTTCAAACAGCGAAAGGGAAATAACATTTATAGGTTAGCGCGAACTTGAAATAGCGAGTTGTAGTTCGTACAAGTACAGTAGTGTGGCAGAGAACATTGTCCGAACTTTGAAGGTTCCTTCGTTTTACAACAAAGGTCATCAAAAGTCGCCAATCTCGTTCCCAGAGGCTGCGATCCTTCCGCTGGACAAAGCAACGCGCACTCTGGGAACGAGATTGCAAAAGTCACGTGAAACTACATGTGAAATCTAACGCCACTAAAATCCCCAGGGAATCTACAGCAATACTTCGCCGCCTCGAAAGCCGACCGTCTTCGCTCGGCTTGCTCGTTGGCAATCCCGGTGTATCACCGGTTCCTCCCCTTCGATAACGTTAGGGTTTCGCTGTAGTCAGCGTTCTCAAACTAAAATTGAGTTTTTTAAGGGATAAAATAATGCGTTTACAACGGGTACCCAGCCGCAGTAAATAAACATCTGCTTTAAATTGCGACCCTTAAAATGAATTAATGAATCCATCAGGAAACTGAGTAATTTCAATTTTCAGTGGACAAAAACCTTGTACCAGAATAATTTCAACAAAATCGCATTCATTTTTACATTTTTCAAGGGCTATAGATATAGTTGGTAATCTGAAGACTACGAGTAGTCCCCCATTTTTCCTCAGGGATAGTAGAGCGAGCGAAACGCGAGCGGGCGTGAAAATCACCCCACGCGAGAAAAGGCGACACTCTCTCCCCGCCGCGTGTCGCCTTTTCTCGCGTGGGGTGATTTTCACGCGCGATCGCGTTTCGCTCGCTCTACTATCCCTGAGGAAAAATGGGGGACTACTCGTAGTCTAATTTGACATTTACTTTCTTGCTCTCATAAGAAATTTTCTTTGGTGTTATTACAGGTAACTCATTATATCTATAGCCCCTGAAAAATGTGGCTTCCTACACTTTTTAATTTGACATTTATTTTCTCGGTCTCGTAAGAAATTTTCTTTGGTGTTATTAGAGTTAACTCATTACATATAAAGCCCCTGAAAAATGTAGAAAAGAATACGATATTTTTTAAGGTGACTTGCTACACTTTTCAAATGAAAACTATTAACCTTTTTCATAGTGCAACATTTTTATCAGTCAAAGGCCTTTATTGAACTGTTAATCACTGCAATTAATGTAAATTATCATTTTACCTCCTCGACACATTTTATTGCATAGTATTACGCGAAATATAGTGACCGAGCACCCAAAACGGGGACTGGAAACTAGACCTTTAATGGCTTCTAGGGGACTTAACAACCAGGGGTCTTCCCACCACTGATCTCAAAACCATGGGTCTAACCATCACGAGTCTTACATCCAAAGGTCTTACAGGGGTCTTACGACCAGAGGTCTTACAAACAGGGGTCTTACAACCAGGAGTCTCACAACCAGGGGTCTTACGATCAGAGGTCTTACAACCAAAGGTCTTACGACCAGGGATCTTACAACCAGAGGTCTTACAACCAGGGGTCTTACCACTAGAGGTCTTAAAAACAGGGGTCTTACGGCTAGAGGTCTTACAACCAGGGGTCTTACAACCAGGGCCCAGTTGTTCGAAGGCCGATTAGCACTTAACCCAGGGTTAAATTTAACCCGGGTTTCTTTTTCTTTTGTTCAAAAGCATTTTCTCGGATAGTTTTCTCTGTTATTTTTTAGGAGCATCCAATCAACAACTTGTTGACAAAAAGAATTAAACTGAATGTACTTTTTAAGCTTTCATATCTGAATTCAAATTTCGCACTAACCCTAGGTTATCGTAGCCCAAATTTGAACAACCCGGTCCAGGGGTCTTACGACCAGAGGTCTTACAACCCGGGATGTTACAAGCAAGGGTCTTACAACCAGTTTCTGGGAAACTGCCACCTACCCCTCCCTAAGCCAACATTAACTTTAACTTCTCACTTAGGGCAAAATGTTGTCTCAAGGAATGAGTAGGTGAGCATCTCGTAACCCCCGGGGTAGATTCTAGGTCAAAGTGTTACAATTTACTCTCCAAGTTGCTTTGGCTTCAAGTTGCCGTACAGATCGTTAGCTACTGCTCAGACTGTCCACGTGACGCGATCCGAATTATCCCGTAATCCTGGGCAAAATATTAAATATTTACAAGTTCGTGATCCATCGAACAGAGCGTAGCGTGGCCAGCATCTATGCAAATTTATGGGAACAAAAGATCTTTTTTACAGAAGAAAAGAGTCCAGCTCCCACAGGGTTTGTTTAGAACGGCAATAAGGCTGCCGTTTCATTGTTGTGGAACACTAATATCGCTCTTGCCGAAAATCCGGAAAAAAGGACCTCGATATCTGAAATCCCGGTAGCCTTTTTTCGGCCCAGTCCGGTCCTCAAAAGTTACCGTAATGACCTAAAAAAATCTAACACCATGTGGAAACTGTGGCCGTAGACTCCTAAGATTACGTACAGTACGTAAGCGTTCCGGGATATCAAACATCTTGGTTTGCATTCCAATAATTCTCAGTGTGAGAAGTAAAGATTAATGTTCTTCGATTACATCTAGTATTTATCACAATTTTGGTGATTTTCTTATAGCTGCTTTGTGTCGGTTGTATTTATTAATTTCAGACATCGGATCTCTTTACAATTCTCCACTTGCAGTTTGCAGTTCAAGTGTATGTGCATGATCCAACTTATTCAAACCCTTTACAACTCTCCTGGCACGAACCATGAAAATCGAGCTAAAAAGACAGACCTTTTTCATATTGGACGTGTTTTCACTCACGTGGCCAGCATCTATGCAAATTTATTGGAACAAAAGAAAGCGGTTACATAAGAAAAGAGTTCAACTCCCAAAGGACTGGTTTGGGACACAAACATGGCCGCCATGACGTCATGTGAAAACACACAATATCCATACCTGTGGTGTGCAAGAAATATGTAAGGGACACAAGGCACAAAATTCTCCAGGAAACCATATCCGCTGCATTAAAAGCAGCGATGAGAAATTAAAATGACGAAGCCTCTAATCGTGTTATTTAGGAGGGCCTGTTTCAGGGTTAGGGTCATCGTCTACGTGATGCGGAAATAGAGTCAACTGCGCTGAGTGGAATTCACTTAACAGAGTGATGTTGTTGGGCTCACAAATGAAAAGCTGTGCCTAGTGTATGTAACGATATGATTCAATGAATCAACAACGTTCTTTATGTAAACCAATAAGATAATCTTAAGAAAGTAAACATTGCTCTGGGCTATGGAATGCCCATTTGAAAATCATGGGAGGGAGGGTGGGGCATGTATCTATGTTTCCGCATCCAATCTTATGTGTTCCCGAAATGCTAATTGTCTGTGATTAAACGTCATTGGTACAAATAACTAGACAGTAAGGGTCGAAAGAGATGGAACAACTTTCTGAAGAATACGTGTTTCGAAACTAGTTTTGCTAATCCCCTTACCAAATTAGTGTGCTGACTGTACTTATGAATTAGGGTTTTGTTTCCTTTATTTACATAATGCTAAGTAGCACTTTCTTGGCTTCGACGAACAAAATTTCACAGAATTGACATTTTCTAAGGTTTTCCGACATTATGTACTTCAAAGAGGAAAAGGAGTACAGCCGACTCTCTGTTAACGGACACCTCTATAAGACGGACACCTCTGTAAAACGGACACTTAGAGTTGGTCCCTGCCTTTCTTTACTCCCTTTATTTGACTCTCTATAAGACGGACATCTCTCTAAGACGGACACTTAGTGCCGGTCCCAAAGGTGTCCGTCTTAGACAGAGTTGACTGTACAGAACGCATGGCCTACACATCGGTCATAATTTTCATTTTCAGCAAGCGCAACCGTACGTTGAACTAAATTCAGTGATCTTTTATTTACAAACAAATACAAAATATATTGGTTAAAAACGGGGCGGCGCATTGGTGAAGGCGCCCACATTCCACAATTGCGACCCTTGTTCGCATGTTGAGGTTGCTGTTAGAGACTTTTACTAGTACCCCGGTTAACCCCCTTTGCTTAAAATCCAATACTTACTGAACGCAAGAACACTCTTTTAGTGGGAGGGGGAGGGGCTTTTAATGGAAGTGAAGACCGTGTACAAGCCTTTGAAAGTAAAACACACTTTAATTTGACAATTTTACTGGTTTACATCTTCTCAACTGAACAATATACTCTTCAGTAGATGTAACGTAGAGCACAATGGTTGATTTTAGGGTTTTAAGTTTTAAGATAAAATTTGCTCAAGCCTTGAGAGCTCTAATAACACACTGATTTACTTATAATTGGAAATTTTCAAAACAAAATTTTGCTCAACCCTTGAGAACTCTAATAACACACTGATTTACTTATAATTGGAAAGGAGTTAATCAGAAGATCACAAATGCAGGATCTGGATCAGCTAAATGAAACCGTCCTGCAGACTGAGCTCTAGTAACCCACTGATTAGAGCCTTGAGAGCTTTAATAACACACTGATTTACTTATAATTGGAAAAGAGATAATCAGAAGATCACAAATGCAGGATTTGGATCAGCTAAATGAAACCGTCCTGCAGACTGAGCTCAAAATGCCGTGGACATGATTCACGACTCACACAAAACAAACAAACCAAAAATGAGTTGAATGGCGGTTTTGTTTCTTTTCTTAATGGCTAAGGATCTTTGGTGTCTGGGCATAATTCTTCATCTCTGAAAGTAAAATAAATGAGAAAGCAAACCAAATATACAAAAAGTTAAAATAATGTTTGTTTTCAAATTTCCAAGGTTCTTATGGCGGCGTGATTTTGAACTGAGCGAAAGAAGATGTTTAATTCGACAACGACCAGAAGAATTCCTATTATTTTGAATTAGAAAGTCCAAGGGTCTTGTCCCAAATTAAAAAGAAGAAGAAAGTGTTAAAACTGTGATATCAGTTTCACTCGTCGTAACACTCAGGTGTTCTTTTTGGTTACTCAGTCTTTTTTTTGTTACTTGTATAGCGGACGCACTTTAAGCCGTCCTGCAGATTTTTCCGGGGCTTTTTCTCGGCCAGGAACTGGTATCTATGTTCTGCCTCGGTTCAAGGTTTAGCCTCGTTTGCACAAAAATCACTTGATTGCTCTAGTGAAATCACGGTCGGACGCACTATCCTAATTTTCAATTACTACTAGTCTTTAAAATAGTTAAATTTTAACGGAGTCTGTTGGCTACCTGGGTCATAAAATCTTGTTCAACGTATGACATCATTGTTTTTCAACTTGCGCGACAAAAATTCAAAGTTTCTCTAAACAATAGCAGCAATGAAGTCTATTAACAAGAGGGTACGACTTCATCTACTGTATAAACCCCCAGGGGTACTCCCTATGATGGCCTACATGAAGAGGCTCCGCCCAAAAGGGGAACCTTTGCAGTATGCAGGTAAAATAAAAGAGAAGGAATTTCTCGAGTTGAAGTTAATGACAGGTTCTCAGGGAAAATCTGTCATCTATAGGTATCTTAAGGGGATTTTAGCTAAATATTCCGTACTTAACATCTTTTTCAGTAATGCCCAATGTTCTCTGGTAATATTTTTTAACTTCATTAATAATAATAATAATAATAATAATAATAATAATAACAATTTATTTATATAGCACTTATTCCTTAAGAGTCCACAAGCGCTTCACATTAATAGAAAATTGAAAATTGCCTTAAAAAATAAAATATAACTTAAGTAAAATCTCAAAATCTTGGGACCAATCTCTAACATACGTTCATGAAAAGTTTTGCCTTAGTTTTACTCAACCATAAGTCTTTGAAAAGACACGTCTTCAGGGCTTTCTTAAAACTATCTACAGAATGGCACACTCTTAGGTCCAATGGAAGGGCATTCCACAGCTGAGGGGCACATATAGAAAATGCCCTGACCCCGTACGATTTTAAATTATAAGAGAATGGAAATGGGACACAATGTTCTTATGAAGGCATGTGAAAACGGTACCATTTTCAATGGCAGGATTCCGAAAGGGATAACTTTTCTGTAAACAAAATGTGTATTAAAGGATAAGGGGTCAAACTGAGGGGCGAAGCCTCCCCATAAAACGTTGTCAAGTGCCTTCCCCCACCCGTAAAAACGCAAGTACGCATAGAAGACCAATTTTTATTTTACGGTAACTTACTTCGGATATCTCACTGGTGGGAGAGTAATGTTCAGCACGGCCTTTTTAATGGAGCTCCTTCTGTCATGGAATAAACATAAAATCCATTGTAGATAGCCTCACTGTGACTGCACATATAGGATTATTTTTAAATTTCATACAACTTCCAGGTTTATGAATAAAACGAACCCGTGAAATTGTTTGAAAAGAGTAGAGGATGTTAGTCTAAGGGAAGAGGGATGATCGCAAGTTAAGGGGGGTATAGCCCCCAGTGTCATAGTCTATCTAATTTGTGCCGTCGTTAGTCTTGAGGTCTGGGGTGGGCGAAGTGTGATCAAACATAGATTAAGGCGGCTGCGAAGTGTACCTTTACCTGCCGATCTCACCTCTCTGGTTCCTCCGCAGTTCAGCCACTGGCTACGAGGAAGAAAAACCAGGCACCATTTCTTACCATTTACTAAAGCGAATAGGGAAACTAATAAAAAAATCGCCTGTTTCCACTTTTAACGTTCAGGTTCCCTTTAAAAGTGTTTTATGGTGTTTCTACTAAGGCGTGCGGATCCCACCTTCTCCAGTAGAAGAATCCAACCAACAGCAGAACGGCGAGCAAAACGATCACTACCACTGGCGCGACGATAGCCGAAACATTGGAACCTGCAAAGTGTTTGCAAAACATTCGTCAGAAAAAAAAATATCCCCTGTAGTTTAATAATAATAATAATAATCATAATCATAATCATAATATTAAAGATGAAACAACAACAACATGATATTAATTAATGATATTAATATTCATAACCATGATAATCATAATCACAATAGTCATAATAATGATTATCATTCGAAGCAATTTATTTTTCCTTTTCATTGATCGAGAGCCCACCACGTGGCCTGTAAATAATTCCCCACAAATAATGGTCTGCTGTATTCCAACTGTGTTTGGCTGCAAATAATATTCTGCTCATGCGTAAATGAAAACACGCTTTTCGCCTTTTTGCGATCGCTCTTGGGTGAAAATGGCAGATACTCATTAAAAAAACAAACTCGGTGACCGAAAATATGTTTTTAAGTTAACACACGTTTTCATTGTTGATTAAATGTTTCATTCTCATGCTTTTTATCTTTACTGTCTACTTTTTGAAGAGAATCTGCAAGAAAAATAACATCCTGCTCGATCTTTATAATTCATTACATCCTTCTTAGCCTCACTAAACAATTGCTCATTATCACATATGTTGCAGGTAATTTTTTTGTTTCAGTTAAGTTTTGTTTTTCTTTGTTTCAGATTCATTACCATGGCAAAAAACAACGGAAAAACAAAAATTAACTGAAATAAAAAATTAACTGCAACACATACATTAATGTTACCTTTTCTCGGACGCGCCACAGATTTTCTAGGCGTCCCTACTGGCTTCTTGACCTCAGTAGAACTAACTTTTTCAGTCGATATTGTCTTTGCGGCTCGTTCCGTTGGCGTTACAGTTGGAGTCGAAGAAGGAACTATAAAAAACATAGGGAAACGATGCATTACCCTAGACTCTACAGCTAGACTCTACTGTCTAGTTCATCCTGTTAATAGTAAGTTTACGCAACAGGACCACAGGAAGGAGAGACAGCAAAACACTTGTGCGCGACAAACGTGACAGGGCTGCTTTTTGCGAGTTTTGACCTGATCTTCACTTAACATTACTCTGGTTTTGTATTTTACAAAAAGATCTTTCTAAAGGAAGGTGAAGTTTGGCAGAAGGCTTTTTCAAACAAAATTATTGTCACGCTTTTCACACAAGGTTTGCCGTCTTCTCTCCTCTCCCGTTCTGTTGCGTAAGTTCACTATTTTTAACGTGTCCTCATTTGCTAAGGAACTTGAGAAATTACTTGTTAATGGCTACCTAGCCTGCGTCACAGAGGTGATCTAACTCCGGTTAGTAATGTCTCCGAAGCAGAGCCGATATCCTTCATCTGGTCCCGGGGGGGGGGGGGAGGCACTCCGCATATAAAAGGGTTTGAATCCAACCCCTAAAGGAGACCGATCTGGGCGTGGCCCAGGCTTTTTTTGACCCCTAAAAGAGACCATGTTAAGACACAGATAATATATATATTTTTATATTTTTTGGCGTGCAACCCTAAAGGAGACCTTCACGGCTAAATATGATGGCGTTTTGCCCAGAACACCCTAAGTGAGACCAAAATCCGAAATTTACACCCCTAAGCGAGACGACGAGCATCCCCACACCTTTCATATGCGGAGTCCCCCCCCCCCCCCCGGAATCTGGTTCCCCAACGTACTCAGCGAGCTACCGGAAATGTGTTTCGAATTGCCCTTCAACCTGATTAGTAAATTGACAATATTTTCCTTACGTCCCTCAACGAATAAAGACGCGTTATTGGCAGCATTAACCCAATGAAGTAGACCGTCAGTGACACAGCTCATTTAATCCTTTAAGTTCCAATATTAACATTCAAATTCTCCAAACTGATCTCAATACATTTCCTTTAAGAATTAGTTGAGAGAATTTAATAAAAGATCAAGGCATTTTTTCTTTGGTGATCATTTGTTAATTCTCACAACCGTATCTCTTAACAAGCTATGGATATTGTAGGGAGAAAACTGATGTTAGTCAACATTAACACTTACTTCTCACTCAGGGCAAAATGTCGGCTTAGGGGAGGGGTAGGTGGGCAGTTTCCCAGAAACGTAGCGGTCACTTATGGATTGTTAAAAGTTCCGGACATTGCAAAAGTGTTCTTACTTGGCTTAATCGTCGAAGTATAAGGAAGGGTAATTGGATGTTTAGGTACAGCTGTTGCGTCATAAGCTACAAAAAGAGAAACACATAATTAGAAACAAACAATGCACAGAGAACATAACAGGGTTAAAAACCCCAACTAGCAGGAGGCGACCTGCTGTCTATTTACAAGTGTGGCCGAGGATTTGAACTCGGGACCACCGAGAAATGTTCTCTTGCCGAAAAAAAAAACCAGCAAGTGGCGAAGAGAACCTTGGACCACCGGATGGCAAGTCCACCAATCACACTGCTTCCTTGTTGGTAGTCACTGCTGTTCGAACGAGAAACTCATACATTAAGTGCGTCCTTTACTACATAAAAACCCTTTAAACTCACGCTGATTGACGAACAGTCCACGAAAGCCCTTTGATTTTCCACGAGAATCGGATCTAAACACCAGAAAAACTACGGGAGACTTAAATGCCACGCCCTTCGCTGGTGGAGGTCTATCCCCGCTGAACTCTGCAAGAAGAGGGGCTTTCTCATCCCATCCGCTGTAAATCTTTACAACATCTCCGTCTCCGCCCTTTTGAAGGTTAAACTCCGGGAATTTGATTAAAACCTGCTCAGTTGGAGGATTGCTCTCTTGTACCAGGAACCGCCACGTGCAAAGCTGAGAACTGGGGTAACCACCGGTAGCGTAACTTGGAGACACAAACTCCTGGGATGTCGCGCTGACGGTGAAATGACAAGCTAAGGATTGAAACAATAATGATATAGATCATGCTCATGATAATCGGAGAATTTCCTCTGTGTAACTTAAGAAAACGTGAGATGCAATTTTGCTTGTTGCAAGATTTTTTGCCCTGGGCAAAGTGCCGTTTCTAAAATTTGTTTTGTAATGCCCCATTTAACCCTTTCACTGCCAGACTGTTTGATGGAGTTTTGTAAGGTGACTCTAACGTTTGAGTCTGTGGACGAAATCCTATGATGTGACCATTCAAATGAAAGCTCTCTGCCTGTACTTTCACGTGATGCTATTTGCTTCCCACAATTTTGGAAAATGAAATTTGGAAATTTGGTCGAAACTTGCCTTTGGCCACACTTGGCAGTGAAAGGGTTAAGAAACAAGAAGCCATCAGCTGACCGGTGCGTCCCCAGTAGCGATTCCAGAGACAATTGCGGCACCAGTCCCCATATCGTTTCTTAACGAAACGAACACTGCATGACAAGATGCAGAAACATTGCTCAGCGTTAAAGTGCCCTTGGTTACCATACTAGCCTACGAGAAAGCTCTCCGGGGCGCTCTGGCGGCGAGGAAGGAAAGGAAAGGAGAGCTTGCAACAACGTCAATTCAAAATGCTGATTGGCGGAGATGACATCAGTAATGATCTCTAACGTGTTTTTCAATGTTTGTTTACATTCACTCTCGTTTCCGCTTTGCACTGATTGGTGGAAATCTGACAGTTCAGCCGACGGGGAGCCACGGGGGAATTGGAGGCGGACTTCAAATTCCAGAGCCGTAGTTACAAGCTCTCCGTCCTTTTCCCGCCCTGCCGCCAGAGCGCCCCAAAGAGCTTGCTTCCAGGCTATTACCATACTAACCTTCATAGTAACAATAGGAGATTATTAAGTTTCCGTACGCGTGCGGATACGTCCCACTCTTGGCGTCCTTGTTTCCTGTGTCCTCGTTGTCAAATCGTATAAACTCCTTTGTAGCAAGCGCTCCATTCACTTGCTGACATTCGGAATTGTTGTACGCCAAGAGGTAAAAGGGACTACTAATGGGTAGAGAGATAGGCTCTGCTTTGTCACCATCTGTTCTACAGCAGTAGAAAAGCTTGGTATCCTTGGTGTATTCTCCGTCCGGTAGTACCCCTCCCATTTCGTTTTGGTTTTTGAGATTTTCGTCATCAAAAAATATGTATCCCTCTGTGAGTCCTTTTGGACATGTGCCCCTTTTGTAGATGCAGTATTGACCTAAAATGAGATAAAAATAAATGCAATAAACATTAGCATTTACATGAGAATTGAAGCTAGCCATAACAGGAATAACGGAATTATTGGAAGAAATCCTAGACTGAGACAATTCATGTGGGGTGATATTTTCATACTGCACACAGAGCTGTACATGAAGGCAGTAACTTTAAAATATAACCTTCAACTGAGTCCATTCTTTCCATGCTTTATTTCACGTTTTTTTGGTGAGCAAATGAAAGACAAATAGTCCTACGGAAAACTGTCTTTATTGGAAATTAAATGAAAGATCATCCATGATTGATTCGTGAAAACCTAGGCTCGATTTCCACCGCTCTCTCAAGCGCAGGCTCGTTTCTTGAACAGTGGCTGGTAATCGAGCCTAGTGAAAGCCTCGCTTCATAGTTGCGCGCCGCATTCTTGTGATTTTTCACTGGAAAACTTGTTCGCAGACTAAAATTGACTGTCCAAAGCCTTACCCTTAGGCCAAGACTTTGTCCCATTATTTTCTGTAGCTATGCAGAAGGTTCTGTTTACGTCATCTTTCATGACTGATGAGTTCATGTGAAAATTCTGTGAATGATAGTTGTTGGGTTTTACGTCTTCCGTGTCCTGAAATAGCCAGCCAGTAGACCACGTGACGTTCTTTGAGCGAGGACATCCGAGCCTGGGACGAGGGATCCCAAAAGTCCCGGAAGGCCACTCGACATTCGAAGGAGGCAACTCTAAAATGGCGTGAACACAAAGAAGCTTAAGATGGAACGGAATCTCTAAGACAATCGAGAAGTGAGCGTTTATGGACGCGTCTGGTAATAACAATATATTGGGGAGCTTAAGCAACAACAACAGCCACGGCCACGAAAACGTCACTTAAAAAGTGAATTCGCCCTGCTCAAAACTATATCGTGCTTATTTTATATCGTTCAATTCGTCAAATGATGGCAAATTTTTCTGTAGTTGAATTCTGAAAGACTGTATCAAAGTTCAGGAAAAGAAAAAGAAAGTCATTGTCTTGCGGTCACGTACTCCACAAAACGTGAAATTAGAACGTTTCACGTCGTAGTCGAGCAACGACGCCAAAGAAATGTTCAAGAAAGTGAGATACATTTGCAAAGTTGTTCTCGTTGACGTCACCGTCGTCGTTGCTTAAACCTCCTGATATATTATTTTATACAGTGTGTGACTATGCAAAAAGGGGCATCTGATGTAGCCTACAATCAGGGTTAATTAAAACTCTTGTTTGAGAAGAAACGGAGAACAAAGAATTTTTCTCCTTCCCGATACCGTCAGAAAGATAGATAGGCATGATCACAGGCTGTCACAAATAGTAAATATAACTTCTCTTTTATTTCATGCTGCGCGAGAAAAAAACTGATTAGTGAAACCTGAAGAATTAAACCCATATTAGATTGTAGAAAACGGACTGTGAGTGACCTTTGCATAGTTGGGACTAATAGACCCAATGCAAAAATGGCTGCCGGACTGATATTCTTTTGTTTAAATTAAGATTGGCCTGACTAGCCTCGCTTGAGATAATGTATTCTTTTGAATTTTGTACTGGAGAACGAGGCTAGTCAGGCTAGTTTTAAATCAAGCAAAAGAATATTAATCTAGCAGCCATTTTTGCATTGGATCTATGATTATGGAGCGTATTCACATGACGTCACGGCGGCCATATTGGTGTTCCAAACAAATCCTGTGGGAGTTAGAATCTTCTTATGTAAAAAATTTCTCTTGCTCCCATAAATTTGCATAGATGCTGGCCACGTGAGTGAATACGCTCTGTAGATGATGGTTAAGCACAAGAGGCGATCTGATCACCAACAACAAACGACAAACCGGTGGGAGGCAGCGGTTTGCCCAGACGTGGTGCGTAACCTCTCTGTTGAAGGAATACGTTGCTGACTATGACGTCAGAAAGATTAGTGCGTGTCGGGCGTGTCACAAAACATTTCTCATTTCCAGGCTCTTTTGCTTGTTCTCCTTCAACACAAGATGGCGAGACAAACAACGAACGAGCTCAAGCAATCTGAATCTTACCTCCACCACCTTTAATTTTAAAGACGCCACGAAAACCTTTAGATTTCTTCTTTGAAGAATCAGGTTTTCTAGACTGAAACTCCATAAAAAGAAATCTTGCACTTCCATAGCCTTCAACCTTAAGAGGATGCTTTCCAGTATTGTCAATCGTCCATGCTGGTCCATCGCTTTTCCAGTTTTTGTGAATCTTAATAACGTCACCATTTTCGATGTCCATTTCAAGAAACTCTATGTGGACCTCCTTTTTCTCTGGGGCAGCAAATAGCCACGTGCATTTCTGAGAAAGGGGATATCCATCGTCGTAAGACTTCGGAGAAGTGAATTCTATCTGTTCATCTCGAATTCCGTTCAAGCTGTATGTGAACTGACAACCTGAGAAAACAAACTCAAGGGTCTAGACGAAGGCGCCCGAAAACCCAAATAACAAACAAACAAACAAACAAACAAACGAACAAACTTTCCTCGAAGGCCTTAAACAGAAACTGCAGTTGTTGTTGTTATTTTGTTTTTGTCCAATGTATTAAAACTTCTTGTCATCTAAATTTAAGTAGACTTCATAAATGTACAATGTTGGGTTTACCGTAAATGATACGCCCAGCGCGTTTATTTAATTTTAGCGATCCAAGATGATCGCCATTTCTTAGTATTTTGGAGCAATTTTCACGGGGGGTGGTGGGGGTGCGTTTATTCGATAGGGGCGTTTAATACAAACTTAACAGCGTGGGCGGGGGAAGGGCGTTTATTAGATAAGAGGCGTTTATTTTAAAGTGAGCGTTTATTAGATAATTTACGATATCTTTGATAATTCGTAGCAAAGATAGATGTCACTATGTTTACCGCGAATTTGATTGGCCTTGATGTGACTTCAGTTTTAACTCGTTGAAAAGTAGTTTAAGTATCTTAACTGAATTAGATGAATTACTACAGATGGTGACACTTAAATTAGGAAAAAAGGCTTTGTTACCTACTTTCATAATAACAGTAGATAAGTAGATGATTTGCAATTCCCGCGCCATAAGGATAGCTTCCGTTCTGTCGGTCTTTATTTCTGCTATCTTCAGTGTCAAATCGTATAAACTCCTCCGTAGCAATTGCGCCTTCAACTCGTTGACACTCTGACGTATTGAACGCCTTAAGATAGAAAGGACTTATGACGGGAAGGGGGATGGGTGTATATTTGTCACCATCTGTTCTGCAGCAGTAGTAAACCAAAGTGTCTTGGTCGTATATGCCGTCTGGAAGTGTCCCTCCTTTCTTGTTGATGTTCTTGCCATTCTCATCGTCCCAAAAGACATACCCTTTCTTTAATCCTTTGGGGCAATTTCCTTTCTTAAAAATACAGTATTGACCTAAAAAAAGCAGATATGAAAATTGATCAATTTGACCCGAACTGTTCAAGACTGTGGACGAAGAGAGAAAGAGAAATAGCCTGACACATAAGTTTGGAATTTGGAAGTACCCTCAGATTATATTTTGCCGATTTTGGATTGCTTCGCTTTGCGAGTGACGCCATCTTTTATAAGATCTCGCCATTTTTTCAAACAATGGCGTACTAGAAAGCACAATGCATCGTAATTTTTTGGTGCTGATTTTGGTGGTCTTACATGACAGAAACAGAGCCTCAATTCCTCATGCATCTGATAAAAGTCACACTAACTGATTAAAGTGCCTGCGTATGGCTCTGGTTGGCGCTAACGGTTTGCCCTATGTAGGGAAATCCGGATTTTTCTCGTGGAGTCCTGAATCTCACTAACGGTTGGAATCCAGAATCGAAGTTCCGCTGACAAAGACTGGAATCCAGTACCAGGAATCGGAATCCACGGAGTGGATCCAGAATCCAAGACTTCACTGGATTCCCTTGCATGGGCCATAATGGTCTATTACCTCTATATCAACTAATCAAACGTGGATGAAAAAGGCCATTCCTGACTTGCTGTAAGACGGATTTTTGCGTTATCGTTCTTGTACTTTTGTGGTTTTAAAGTCCGCTCTCCATTATTTTGTTAGCTTCTTAGGGAAACATCTTAAGCCGTATTTCTCTTTTCAAGAGGAAAGAACATTGGAGTTTGTTTCCCTCTCCGCATCCCTAAAAGATATATTTTGACTTTTTAGGGCGGGTCAGTCCCTTTCGTTCCCCAATTTTACCACACTGGGCGCCGGTTACCTACCCTGGGTGCCGGAGGCTTTTCATGCGCGGTTTCCGGTTTCGGTCAAATCTTTAAAGTGACTTCGGCCGAAGACGTGTCAACCTGCGGCCGACGAAAGCTCCTCAGCTCTTCGTCGCACGCGAGAAAAAACCTCTGGTACCCAGGGTACCGGTTACCCGCACTTCTTCGTGCTCTGATTAGTTGGTCGCATTTTCTAAGGCAGTTGTATCTGGTTGGAGGGGTCTTTTTAATAATTTATTAATCCGACGACACTCAAATGAAAACAGCCCTTCATAAGCAGTTTGTTTTTCAGTGTAAATAAGCTTACCTTGGGGCCACTCAGTCGAAACGTTGTTGTTGGCCTTTATACAGAACGTCCGGTTAACATCTACTCCCACTTTTGTATCCAAATGATAACTTTTTGATTTACGAGTTCCAGGTCTGTTATCTTCAAGATCTTCAAACCGCCAGCCTGTGGTCCAGTTGGTCTTTAGCGACACAGGACAACCATTCTTTGCTTTTGGTAACCCATAAGTCCCTGCGGGCCATGTGACTTCGGCTGGAAAGTGAAGGCGTCAAACCAAACGCACAAAATGAAGGATACCAAAGACTTACGTCACACTAACTGCTCAAACTTCAGCTACGGCCTTAGCTATAATACAGCGCCAAGTAAACTTCTATCCAAGCCTTTGTAAATTGCCCAATATCACTGAGCCTTTTATCATCAGCGACTTTTAGCTACAAATTTTAGCTGCAATGTTCAAAATGACCGCTGGAGCACCAAGTAAGCTTTTCAGCTGCCTTTCAGCTAATATTAAGCGTGCGTACAAAGCGTTTTTAAACTTTTAATTACTTCGGCGCAGCGCCAAGTAAAGGATTCGCGACGTTCAGGAATGTCCCAAAGTTGCTTTTTTTGGACAAGGTTGGGCACGGAAAGTCTGTTGGTTTTCGCTTTTATCCGACTATTTGACGAAGTGAGAGCCGAATTAGTTCTAGTTATCTCGAGATCACTTCGATTTCTTTGATTTATTCTTTAACTTATTCGAGGACGAAAGAATTATTATTTTTTGCTTTCACGGGGTTTAAACCGACTCACCTGTGTGACCCGTCAGATAAGAGGACACTCTAAGGTGCTGTTTACATGGAGGGAGGAAGGTCCTAGTACCAGGAAGATCCTAGAGGGCGGATCATCCTATCGCCATATGTTTCCTGTAATCAGTTTACATGCAAGGGTTGTACTTGTCCTTAGCACTAGGATCTTCCTAGTACGGGGTGGTTTCGGCTATTTCACGAAATGACACCGGAATTACTTCGAGATATCTTGAGATCACATCGAGTTTAGTCTTTAATTTACTCTAGGAATAAATACAAGTATTACATGGCCGCGAAGAGACATGAAATTTCTCTTCGAGTGTTGAAAAACATTTCACGAGTGACCGCTCCTTTTGAACCGTTTTGTGATGAATTTAAAGTTACAAAATGCTGCACAATGTTGAGTCTTCAGCATCAGTTAGATTTGCATCAGTTACTTAAATCATAAAATATGTTGAGAAGCTACTACTATTCCATATGTCAAACGGTATACAAGTTCCAAGCGAGTTGTTTTGACGAACTAAGTTTTTTTCCCACGAGCTGGAGTGCTGTGTTTAGGCAAGTGTGACCAAGGTCGATTTTCAAGTGCTTTTTTTCCACAGTAGTTCAAGTGAGAGTTTGTTATTAAAATCAAGTCACGTTCTGTGTTTACAAGTTGACGGAAGCCGTAAGATATCTGAAGTTCAAGTGAGAGTTTGTTATTATTGGCAGAGGCTGTTTAGTTTTACTTAAGTTCAAGTCAAGTTTGTGTTGGAGCATGTTGTGTTTTAAAGCTCTGTAAAGACTATGTTCCTTTGGTTTTACTATAAACTTCTTTGTGTTAATCCTGGCCTGCGTGCTTATAGTCAGTGAATGATTGTCCTCAAAACATTCGAACTCGTAACATTGAGTTTTAGCCAATTCCATGCTCAACGTAATTGACTCCTTACCCATGCCTTACATATCTTTAATCAGTACATGAGACTGTTTAGGGTGTTTTTGAAGCCTCATGTAAAAAAAAAATAGAGAATTCCTTTTTCACTGTTTGTTTTATTGTTAAACTTGTTACTCACCGCCAGTCATCAGAGCATCACTGGGCTAATATTTAAGAGACAATTTGCTCCGTAGTGCTAGTAATGGCAAGTTGGCCTCTTGGATGTTGCTCTTTTCAGAATATCCTGACAAATCCCATAATTTCACAAACTGACACCTTACTTCCACCATACATCATTTCTTACTATTCCTCCGCATTTACAATTATTTCCACAACCACGACGCCGAAGTGTACGCTCCATGTTTTAACATGTCACTGTACGACTGCCTGTTCTACTGTCTACTCAAAATCTGTGTTGTTAGAATGAACTTACCTTCAATTGATTGTGACGAGAGCCAGACAGTCACTAGACTACTCAGCAAGAATGAAGGAACTCGTGCCATGTTGTGATTTAGCATTTAAATATTTGCTGAAGAATAGGTCCAAATTATGCTCAAAAGATCAGAGTTCTCAGCAGACGACGTTCTCTACATACACTAGACTTGCTCACAAGTCGAGCTTTTGAGCGCGTACCACACCAGACCAGAAAACCATGCGAACGACTTTGAGAAAGTCTATACATACACTAAATTTGGGACTTCCTGTTTGTTGGATAATCGAAAGGCACTTTGGGTAATTGTAAAGTTCCGAAGTTAGCCAGACTGCAGAGAATATTTCCGGCGAGCATTCAACTGACAACCTCGTCCTTTGGAGTCAAGGACAGAGGCCAGAGTAGGTTATACGGTGGCCCACAACTGTCACGGCAAAACTAAAAACCTCACGGCAAAACCGAAAACCTCACGGCAAAAACAAAATACCTCACAACAAAACCAAAAACCTCACGACAAAACCAAATACTTCACAGCAATACCTCACTTTATTTTATCTCTGTTTATGAAGTAACCAATTCTCTGAAAAAGTCATTTGTGGTAGACAGTAGGATCTCTTTCTATCCTAGTAAGTGACTACCTCTTTAATCTTTTAAGCCACCAGTCTTGGATCCAAAAGTGCTTACGGGAATTTGACAGTAGTGTACTATGTTGTTTTTACGCCGTTTTGGTGGATTCCCTCGCAAAAAGTGTATTCCCTTCATTACATATGCAGGATTCCCTCGCAAAAAGTGCGTTCCTCCATACTGATGAGGGTGTTCCTCCATACTCTCCATATCTAATGAGCGCCTCTGTTATACAATAGAAACAAACACTTTGCCTAGACTTGCCCGGTAAGTAACTAAGTATATAAAATATCAGCAAGTCCTCAGCGACAAACCAATGAGTGGTGCCGGATCTCCCAGTTGTAGACCTGAATCAGTACAATAACAAGTAACTTTAGCCCGGTTTGTCGGACCGTCTATTAAAAAAATAAGAATAAGAGGAGCGACCACCTAGCAACGCGAGAAACGGCTTATGTCTTCTATTTAGCGCTAAAAATCGGATATGACCAAAACACATACACAAAGTGGAGCTGAAAACTCTGTATGTCAATTTTGACTAACTATTACAAAACTGTTTTGTCCGCTCTACAGCCAGACCAAACGGACAGCCTTGACTTATTACTATAAAAACACAAAACTATGAAAAAACTTCAGAAGGGTTAATTGAAACACGCGACTAATAAATACTTGCAATAAAACCAGACACTTTTCTTTTAAAGACACAATAAATTAACTTTATGACCCTTTAATAATTGCAAAAAGATAAAATACTCAGTGATTTTAAAGAAATCCATTAAGTAGACCAACAAAGGCTATCCATCTTTTTGTTACACTACGTTTCCTCATCAATTTTTTTTATTCCCTCCTCCATAATTTTGTTATTTTCCCTCTTCAATTTTTTATTCTTACAACCATGGGTCTCACAACCAGGGGTCTTACGACTAGGAGTCTTACAACCAGAGGTCTTACCACCAGGGGTCTTACGACCAGGGGTGTTACAACCAGGGGTCTTACGACCAGGGGTCTCACAACCAGAGGTCCTGCCATTAGGAATTTTACAACCAGGGGTCTTGCTATTAGGAGTTTAAAAATCGGGGGTCTTAGTATTAGGAGTTTTACAACCAGGGTTCTTAAGATCAGGAGTCTTACAACCAGAGGCCTTTTGTTATTATTATCATATTGCCTCTTTGAACCTGCTGATAATTATCCATTTGAACAACGTTTTGATTTAGAAACCCTTGGATGTAAGAAGTCTAGAGCATAAGAAACCAGGAACGTACCAACGTTTGGAAGTAAAAAATCCTGGAGGTAATGACCCCTAAACGAAAGAAACGTTGAACGTTAGAACCCTTCGATGTACGATTTCTGAGCGGAAGAACTCCTCATTTTAACAACTCTTGGACGCCAAAATCCTTAACGAAGGAGGCCTTGAATGTTACAACCCCTGAACGTAAGAACCCCGGGATGGAAAAGGTGCCGGTCGTAAGAACCCATGTATATTTTGGCGTACTTACATCCAGGGTACCTTTACTAGTATTTTTGTTATAACGAAATCCTCATCCATAACAGTGGCGTATCCAGACCTTCAGATAAGGGGGGGGGGGGGGGCGGTCATTCAGACTCCGAGCTAACGGGGGGGGGAACCCGGTCTCAAAAAAAATTTTTCAGCCCTTCGAGCCTCAGTTTTGGTTAGAAATAAGGGGGGGCGCCTCCCCCCCTACCCCGGACCCCTCCCCTGGATCCGCCAATGCATAAACTGTTTATATATATCCCCAGAAGAGCGAGCAATTTAAGAGAATGGGTCGCGGTAGTTCAGAGACTTCTAAGACAATGGTATGGGAACGTTATGGGCAATATCTTGCTTTTTTTCCTTAAAGAGTTAAACATAGTTTAAGGCAATATTAGACTGTCTGGCTTATTTTTAATATTTCTTTGAAATATTATTTTTTTGCCTTTTTTTGCAAAAAGTAAACAGATATTCTATAATACTGGTTAAAACCATGGCATTTTTGAGAGCTACACAACCGTTTTGTCAGAAAAATGTTTTAACATGTTTAAATTGGAAATGAAGGGTGCTTTTTTAAAATTTTTCGCTATGAAGTCAATAGATAACAACTATCCATCAAACATCACAAGTTCGTGCTAAAGGTCTAGGTCTTGGACCATTTTTTAACTTGTAGGAAAGATATTTTGCAGTTCTTCAGAAGAATCATAATCTTGTGAGTGGAGGTCGTGATACTGAGCTAAACTGTCATCGTTGACCAAGTTAGCTGCACTGTTACCTAGTCTTTTTCGTACTCGTCTTTCGAGTCTCTTGCGTCTAATGAAGCAAACAATGACCAGCGCAATTACGAGAATAAGCGTGATCAGAACTGGAATTATAACGTTCATAGGAGCGGCGGATGAACCAGTCTGTGTTTCTAATGAGCCTGAAACTGAAAGTTAAATAAGAAGTTTGAGAATTCGAAGCATTACCGACGCTAAAACAAAACGTTAGACAACTCGCGCAAAAGCCCATTACAGCTTGCCCAAAATCTCTAGACTTTAAGAGCCCATTATGAAAACACCTAGTATGTTACTTTCCACAAATATATTGTCACTCCAAGATACTTTATTCCGCCAAACACAAGAGAAAGAAACTTCAAAATGCTATACTACAACTACCTTAAGTTGTTTCGTGATTGCAACATACTACAGCAACAGTCAGCCGCGAGTGGAGAAGAGTAACAAAAGTAAGTTTCGTCTTAAAATTGCAATTAAGCTTGAGGGCTAATCGTCTAAGATTGGGAGATACTAATCCGGACTTGGTAGGGCGTTGTCCGCACACCTAAAAAACAACTGCAAGCCATCTAGGTTTTCCTTACCGGGTGTTGGTGTTGGTGTTGGTGTTGGACTCGTGGAAACATTCAGCGACTGATTTGCTGAAGAAAAAGAGAGACAGTGTTTACGGTCATTAAGAAAACCTATTCTGTACATCAGCTCTTTCCAGTTTAAGATATGTTTTTTCTCTATGAAATTATATTGTTAAAGTTACAACACAGAGGATTAAAAAGTAACACAGGAGAAAACAGGGTAACAACGGCAACAAGGCTAACAAGGGGTAACGAAGGGTAACCAGGGATAACAGACGGTAACCAGGCATAACAAAGGGTAACAAGGGGTAACAAGGGTAACCAAGGGTAACAAGAGTAACAAAGGGTAAAAAGGGTAAAGAGGGGTAACAAAGCGTAACAAGGGTAACATGGGGTAACAAAAGGTAAGACGGGGTAAGATGGGTAACAAGGGGTAACAAGGGTAACAAGGGTAACAAGGGTAACAAGGGGTAACAAGGGGTAACAAGGGTAACAAGGGGTAACAAGGGTAACAAGGGTAACAAGGGGTAACAAGGGGTAACAAGGGGTAACAAGGGATAACAAAGGGTAATAAGCGGTAACAAAGGTAACAAGGGGTAACAAGGGTAACAAGGGGTAACAAGGGTAACAAGGGGTACCAAGAGTAAAAAGGGTAACGAGGGTAACAAGGGGTAACAAAAAGAAACAAGGGGTAACAAAGGGTAACAAGGGTAACGAGGGTAACGAGGGTAACAAAGGTAACAAGGGGTAACAAAGGGTAACAAGAGGTAACAAGGGTAACAAGGGGTAACAAGGGTAACAAGGGGTAACAAAGGTAACAAGGGGTAACAAGGGTAACAAGGGTAACAAAGGTAACAAGGGGTAACAAGGGGTAACAAGGGTAACAAGGGTAACAAGGGTAACAAGGGGTAACAAAGGTAACAAGGGGTAACAAGGGTAACAAGGGTAACAAGGGTAACAAGGGGTAACAAGAGTAACAACGGTAACAAAGGGTAACAAGGGTAATAAGGGTAACAAGGGCATTAAGGTTAACAAAGGGTAACAAGGGGTAACAAGGGTAACAAGGGGTAACAAGGGTAACAAGGGTAACAAAGGGTAACAAGGGTAACAAGGGGTAACATGGTAACAAGGGGTAACAAGGGGTAACAAGGGGTAACAAGGGTATCAAAGGGTAACAAGGGTAACAAGGGGTAACAAGGGGTAACAAGGGTAACAAGGGGTAACAAGGGTAACAAGGGGTAACAAAGGGTAACAAGGGGTAACAAGGGTAACAAGGGGTAACAAGGGTAACAAGTGGTTACAAAAGGTAACAAGGGGTAACAGGGGGTAAGAAGGGGTAACAAGGGTAACAAGGGTAACAAGGGTAACAAGGGGTAACAAGGGTAACAAAGGGTAACAGGGGTAACAAGGGGTAACAAGGGTAACAAGGGGTAACAAGGGGTAACAAGGGATAACAAGGGGTAAGAAAGGGCAACAAAGGGTAACAAGGGCAACAAGGGGTAACAAGGGTAACATGGGGTAACAAGGGTAACAAGGGGTAACAAGGGTAACAAAGGGTAACAGGGGTAACAAGGGGTAACAAGGGGTAACAAGGGGTAACAAGGGTAACAAAGGGTAACAGGGGCAACAAGGGGTAACAAGGGTAACATGGGGTAACAAGGGTAACAAGGGGTAACAAGGGTAACAAAGGGTAACAGGGGTAACAAGGGGTATCAAAGGGTAACAAGGGTAACAATGGTAACAAGGGGTAACAAGGGTAAGAAGGGGTAACAAGGGTAACAAGGGGTTACAAAGGGTAACAAGGGTTAACCAGGGTAACATGGGGTAAGAAGGGGTTACAAGGGTAACAAGGGGATGGAAGATAGGATTACTTGATATATCCCGTAAGAAAAATTTGTTTCTCTTGTTCCTCTTTTGTTATATAATTGTGCTTTATTTGACCAAGCTTGTTTTGTCATATTTTCTCGCCTTGGCTAATATTCTGCCATCTTTACTTCCTCCGGGGGGATCATTATACCTTCCTGGGAAACTGCCCACCTGCGCTCCCCTAAGCCAACATTTTGCCATAAGTGAGAAGTAACTGCTAATGTTGGCTTAGGAAAGGGGTATGTGGGCAGATTCCCAGAAGCGGTCAGTTATGGGTTGTTAAAAGTTCCCAGCATTACAAAAGTGTTCTTACCTTGCTTAATCGTCGAAGTAGAAGGAAGGGTAATGGGATGTTTAGGTACAGCTTTTGCGTCATAACCTACAAAAAGAGACACATGTAATTAAAAACAAATAATGCACATAGAACATAACAGGATTTAAAACCCCAAAACTGGTAGGAGGCGACCAGTTGTCTATTTACAAGCGTGGCCGAGGATTTGAACTCGGGACCACCGAGAAATGTTCTCTTGCCGAGAAAAAACCCAGAGACTGGCGACGCGAACCCTGGAACGCCGGATTGCCAGTCCGCTGGTCACTCGTCCACACTGCCTCCCCATTGGTAGTAACTAGTTGCGGATCCAGACCCTTAAATAGGGGGATGGGGTGGGGGGGAGCAGTCTCAAAAAGTTTGCATCAGGAAAATAATACTGAAGCCCTTATAATTTCGAAAAGATCCAAGTTGCCCTAGGTCGACCGAACAGATACAAATTTTATAGCGCCCCCTAGAATGCATTTCTAGAGATCTAAACGTACTCTGGATAGCCTAAAAAGACTTTTCAATGAATTTTGGAGGAAATCGTCGTTGGGTACCCCTGAAGGGGGACCGGCGCCTCCTCTGCATCCGCCACTGGTAACTACTGTTCGAACGAGAAACGCACGCAATAAGTGCGTCCTATACCACATAAAACAAACCCTTGTCACTCACTCTGGTTGATGAACAGTCCACGAAAGCCCTTTGATTTTCCACGAGAATCGGATCTAAACACCAGAAAAACTACAGGAGACTTAGATGCCACGCCCTTCGCTGGTGGAGGTCTATCCCCGCTGAACTCTGCAAGAAGAGGTGCTGTCTCATTCCATCCGCTGTAAATCTTTACAACATCTCCGTCTTTGCCCTTTTGAAGGTTGAACTCTGGGAATTTGATTAAAACCTGCTGCTTATTTGGCGGACCTCTCTCTTGTACCAGGAACCGCCACGTGCAAAGCTGAGAATTGGGGTAGCCACCGGTAGTGAAACTTGGAGACATAAACTCCTGGGACGTCTCGCTGATGGTGAAATGACAAGCTAAGGATTGAAACGATAATGATAATGGTAATCGGAGATCTTTCTCTCTGTAATTTAACAAAAGGTGCGCAGCAAATTTACTTGTTGCGAGGTTTTTCGCCCTGGGCAATGTGTCGTGTCTAAAATTTGTCTTGTAATTTGCCACTTAAGGAAAAAGAAGTTATCAGCTGATTTGCGCGTTCCCAGTAACAATCCAAGCCCCATATCGTTTCTAAAGTGGCGAAACGGATACTGCATGACAAGATACAGAAACTTTGCTCAGCGTTAAGGTGCCCTTGGTTACCATACTACCCTGCGAGCAAGCTCTCCGGGGCGCTCTAGCGGCGAGGCGGGAAAAGAAAGGAGAGCCTTTCGATTCGAAATGCTCATTGGCGGAGATGACATTAGTGATGATCTTTTACGTGTTTGTCAACGTTTGTTTACATTCGTGCTCGTTTCCGCTTCGCGCTGATTGGCGGAAATCTGACAGCTCAGTCGACGGGGAGCCACAGGGGAATTGGAGGTGGAATTCAAATTCCAGAGACCTAGTTGCAAGCTCTCCTTCCCTTTCTCGCCCCGCCGCCAGCGCGCACCGGAGAGCTTACTCGCAGGCTATTACCAAACTAACCTTCATAGTAACAATAGGAGATATTTAAGCTTCCGTACGCGTGCGGATACGTCCCACTCTTGGCGTCCTTGTTTCCTGTGTCCTCGTTGTCAAATCGTATAAACTCCTTTGTAGCAAGCGCTCCATTTACTTGCTGACATTCGGAATTGTTGTACGCCAAGAGGTAAAAGGGACTACTAATGGGTAGAGAGATAGGCTCTAATTTGTCACCATCTGTTCTACAGCAGTAGAAAAGCTTGGTATCCTCGGTGTATTCTCCGTCCGGTAGTGCCCCTCCCATTTTGTTTTGGTTTTTGCGATTTTCGTCATCAAAAAATATGGATCCCTCTGTGAGTCCTTTTGGACATGTGCCCCTTTTGTAGATGCAGTATTGACCTGAAATGAGATAAAAATAAATGCAATAAAAGTTAGCATTTACATGAGAATTTAAGCTAGCCATAACAGGAATAACGGAATTATTGGAAGAAATCCTAGATTGAGACAATTCATGTGGGGTGATATTTTCATACTGTACACAGAGCTGTACATCAGGGGCACCCAACGAGGATATAGTTCAAAACCACTTAACATAGCATTGTTGAACGTATTTTAGTATTTAAACGGTAGATATAGGCATATTTTTATCCCCTAAAAACTTTTCATCTGTTCGGATTTCCTAGCTGAAAGTCTAGTGATCCGAAAATTATAGGGATCAAAACTTACCTTTTCGAAAATTTTAGCCGAGAAAAGGTTCCCGAAAATTCTAGGTGGCCTTTTTTAGGGTAAAAATTCGTTAAAAATGGGTAATTATACCATTTTGTAGATGTTCGAAAATCCTAGGAGAGGCAGGCAAGCTAGAAATTTACAACAAATGCTCCGAAAATTCTAGATCTCAAATCGTCTTCCGAACAGATATTTTAAAATACAGTAACTTTAAAACACAGTGGCGGATCCAGGGGAGGGGCCCGGGGGGGACGGCCGGACCCCCCCCTTATTTTTAGACCAAACTGAGACCAGAAGGGTCTGGATGACCGCCCTCCCCCCCACCCCCCCCCCTCCCTTATTTATCTCAAGGTCTGGATCCGGTACTGAAATATAGCCTGCAACTGAGTACATGCTTTCCATGGTTTATTTCATGGTGTTTTGGTGAGCAAATGAAAGACAAATAGTCCTACGGAAAACTGTCTTTATTGGAAATCAAATCAAAGATCATGCATGATTGATTCGTGAAAACCTAGGCTCGATTTACGTCACCGCTCTCTTGAGCGCAGGCTCGCTTCCTGAACAATGGCTGGTAATCGAGCCTAGTGAAAGCCTCGCTTCATAGTTGCGCGCCGCAGTCTTGGGAGTTTTCACTGGAAAACGTGTTCGCATACTTGAAATTGACTGTCCAAAGCCTTACCCTTAGGCCAAGATTTTGTGCCATTATTTTCTGTAGCTGTGCAGAAGGTTCTGTTTACGTCGTTTTTCATGACTGATGAGTTCATGTGAAAATTCTGTGAATGATAGTTGTTGGGGTTTACGTCTTCCGTGTCCTGAAATCGCCAGCCAGTAGACCACGTGACGTTCTTTGAGCGAGGACATCCGAGCCTGGGACGAGGGATCCCGAAAGTCCCGGCAGGCCACTCGACGCCCGAAGGAGGCAACTCTAAAATGGCACGAACACAAAGAAGCTCAAGATGGATCGGAATATCTAAGACAATCGAGAAGTGAGCGTTTATGGACGCGTCCGGTAATAACGCTGTATTGGGGAGCTTAAGTAACAACGACGGCCAAGGCAACGAAAACGTCACTTAAAAAGTGAATTCGCGCTGCTTAAAACTTTATCGTGCTTATCCCATATAGTTCAATTCGTCAAATGTTAGCAAATTTTTTTGTAGTTGAATTCTAAAAGACCCTATCAAAGTTCAGGAAAAGAAAAAGAAAGTCATTGTTTTGCGGTCACGTATTCAACAAAACGTAAAATTAGGACGTTTTACGTGGTAGTCGAGCAACGTCGGCGAAGAAATGTTCAAGAAAGAGTGGTGCATGTGCAAAGGTGTTCTCGTTGACCTCGCCGTCGTCGTTGCTTAAGCTTCCTGGTATATTATTTTATACAGTGTGTGACTATGCAAAAAGGGGCATCTGATGTAGCCTACAAATCAGGGTTTTTTAAAATTCTTGTTTGAGAAGAAAGGGAGAACAAAGAAATTTCCTCCTTCCCGTCAGAAAGATAGATAGAGATATGATATAGCGAGGGCACGATCACAGGCTGTCATAAATAGGGAATATAATATTGCTCTTTTATTTCATGCTGCGCGTGAAAGAAACTGATTAGTGGAACCTGACAATTAAACCGAAGTTAGATTGCACAAAGGCGACTGTCGGTGACCTTTTTAGTGGGGATGAATGTATGGGGCGTATTCACATGACGTCACGGCGGCCATATTGGTGTTCCAAAACAATGAATTGGCGGCCATATTGGTTTTCCAAACAAATCCTGTCGGAGTTGGACTTTTTTCTTATGTAAAACATGTCTTTTGTTCCCATAAATTTGCATAGATGCTAGCCACGCGAGGGAATACGCTCTATACATAATGGTTAAGGCGATCTGTATCGACAACAAACGACAAACCAGTGGGAGGCGGCGGTTTGCCTAGACGTGGTGTGTAACCTCTCCATGCTGACTATGGCATCAGAAAGATGAGTGCGAGTCGTGCGTGTCACAAAACATTTCTCAATTCCAGGCTCTTTTGCTTGTTCTCCTTCGACACAAGATTGCGAAACAAACAACGAACGAGCTCAAGCAATCTGAATCTTACCTTCACCACCTTTAACTTTAAAGACGCCACGAAAACCTTTAGATTTCTTCCTTGAAGAATCAGGTTTTTTAGACAGAAACTCCATTAAAAGAAATCTTGCCTCTCCATAGCCTTCAGGCTTAAGAGCATGATCTTTATTGTTAATCGTCCATGCTGGTGCACCGCTTTTCCAGTTTTGGTGAATCTCAATATAGTCATCATCTTCGATGCCCAATTCAAGAAACTCTATGTGGACATCCATCTTCTCTGGAGCAGCAAATCGCCACGTGCATTTCTGAGAAAGGGGATATCCACCGTCGTAAAACTTGGGAGAGGTGAATTCTATCTGTTCATCTCGAATTCCGTTCAAGCTGTACGTGAACTGACAACCTGAGAAAACAAACTCAAGAGTCCAGACTAAGGCGCCCCAAACAGCGTGTTAGCGATATTTTAACATCGGTAAAAATGCAAAAACCAATAACAAACAAACAAACGAACAAACTTTGCTCGAAGGCCTTAAACAGGAACTGCAGTTGTTGTAGTTATTTTTTTTTTGTCCAATGTATTAACAATTCTCACTTCAGTCATCTAAATTTAAGCAGACTTCATTAACCCTTTAAGCCCCGATATCCACATACAAATTCTCCAAACTGATCTCTATACATTTCCTTTAAGAATTAGTTAAGAGAATTTGATAAAAGATCAAATTATTTTCTCTTAGGTGATCATTTTATTAATTCTCATAACCTCATCTAATGACAATGCATGGATATCGTTAGGAGAAAATTGCTGTTGGTCACTATTGGGACTAAAAGGGTTAATGTACAATATTGGGTTTATCTCTGATAATTCTTAGGCACGGATTTTCAAGGTGTCACTATGTTTACTGCAAATTTAAGTGGCTTTGGCGTGACTTCAGTTTTAATTCGTTGGAAAATAGTGTAAGTATCTTAACTGAATTAGACCAATTACTACAGATGGTGACACTTTAATTAGGAAAAAATAAGCTTTATAACCTACTTTCATAGTAACAGTACAAAAGTCGATGATTTGCAATTCCCGCGCCATAAGGATAGCTTCCGTTCTGCCGGTCTTTATTTCTGCTATCTTCAGTGTCAAATCGTATAAACTCCTCCGTAGCAATTGCGCCTTTAACTCGCTGACACTCTGACGTATTAAACGTCTTAAGATAGAAAGGACTTATGACGGGGAGGGAGATGGGTGTATATCTTTTACCATCTGTTCTGCAGCAGTAGTAAACCAAAGTGTCTTGGTCGTATATGCCGTCAGGAAGTGTCCCTCCTTTCTTGTTGATGTTCTTGTCATTCTCATCGTCCCAAAAGACATGCCCTTCCTTAAATCCTTTGGGGCAATCTCCTTTCTTGAAAATACAGTATTGACCTAAAGAAAATAAAGCAGATATAAAAAATTGACCAAGTTGACCCGAACATTTCGAGACTGTGGACAAAGAGAGAAAGAGAATAACATGAAATATAAGTTTGGAATTTTGAAGTACCCTCGATTGTATTTTGCCAATTTTGGATTAGTACACTTTGCAAATCAAGCCATCTTCTATAATAATAATAATAATAATATTCAATACTTATATTGCGCTTTTTCTATAAAAATACTCAAAAGCGCATTACAATATTATCAATAACTAAATTAAAACCAGTAAAATCACCCGGTAAAATTACAATATTACAATATTAACATTACAATATTAAAAAAATAAAAATAATAAATAATAAAAATAAAAAAAAAAAAATAAATAAATAATCTAACTAAAAGCCTTTTTAAATAAATATGTTTTAACAGAGCGTTTAAAAGAGTCGATTGATGTTTCCTGTCTAATTGGCAGAGGAAGACTGTTCCATAAAAAGGGGGCAGCCATCGATAACGCGCGATCTCCCAAGGTCTTCTTCGTTCTTAGCCGAGGTCTTTCTAACAATATACCATTATTGTTACGGCGTAGTTGGTAACGTGAGACCGGTAAGACAGAGACAAGATCCTTAAGATAGCTAGGCGCAACACCGTGCAGAATCTTGAATGTAACAAGGAGAATCTTAAAATCTACGCGCAAGCGCACTGGTAGCCAGTGGAGTTCTCTTAACAAAGGAGTAACGTGACAATACTTAGGTGCACAGTAAACCAATCGAGCACTGGCATTCATGACTCTTTGAAGTTTCTTAATTTGATACTCAGGAGCACCGTACAATAAACCATTACAGTAGTCAAGCCTGCTTGTGATGAACGCGTGAACAAGCCTCTCGGTGGACTCACGAGACAAATACTTCCTAATGTGCCGGATATTGTACAAATAATAAAACGCGCTAGCACAAGTCTTAGTCACATGAGTCGACATGTCCAGATGAGAATCGAACCAGGTGCCCAAATTGCGCACTGAAGAAGCAGGCGATACCTCAGCTTGGCCGATCTTGATCTTGTCAACGGACACCTTTGATAACTGTCGTTCCGTGCCAATGATCAGGAACTCAGTTTTATCGTCATTTAGCATTAACTTATCATCTCTCATCCAAGCGCGAACGTCACGAATACAGTTCTCAATCGCAATCACAGCATCAGCCTCGCTGGTCTTATCAACGGGATTAAACGATATATATAGCTGTGTATCGTCCGCGTAGGTGTGAACGGATGGCAGATGAGATTTCATGATGTCAAACAGCGAACTCGCGTAGATGGTAAATAAGAGGGGGCCCAAACAAGAACCTTGTGGGACCCCGCAAGACAGATTAAATTTATCAGAGAGCGATCCGTTAACTGAGACCTGCTGCGTTCTTCCCGCCAAATAAGATTTAAACCATGATAAAGCCTTATCCCGAAGGCGAAGCTTGGACTGCAGCCTGTGCAGAAGAATACCGTGATCTACGGTGTCAAACGCAGCGCTGAGATCTAACATAACAAGCAATGTGACGTGACCTTTGTCCATATTTAGCAGAAGATCGTTTTTAACTTTTAGTAACGCCGTCTCAGTGCTGTGATTCTGCCGATATGCGCTTTGGAGGACAGGAAATAAGTTGTTGGCTGTCATATGATCTTGTAATTGGATAGCCACGGACTTTTCCGTGATCTTTGATATAACCTGCAAGTTGCTCACCGGTCGAAAATTTTTGTTAATAGGTTTGAGTCCTGCTTTCTTAAGCAAGGGGTGAACTAAAGCATTCTTCCAGTTCTCTGCAAAGACGCCAGACTCAAGAGACAAGTTGACAATTTTCCTAATAACAGGGAGCAGTTCATCCAAACAGAAGGACAGAATAGACGATGGTAGGGGATCAAAGGCGCACGACTTTGCACATGAGGCAGCAATTCTCCGTACACTCTCCTCAGACAGTGGAGAAAATTCAGAAAACTCACTACACGTTGAGGCTGATGTAGCAAGCGAAGTTGCGCCACTGGCATCCGCATCCAGCGCAGACCGAATAGCCGTGATTTTGTGGACAAAATACTCGCCCATCTCATTAGCTAGCATCCGAGCATCCGAGTGAGGCGGCAGAGCCCTATCTACATGAAAATTCAAAAGGCGTTTACTGGCCCGAAAAAGCCTTCCCTGGTCAGAACTATTCTCATCAATATATTGTTTATAATAGGCCCGTCTAGACTCATTCATGACATGCAATGCAAAATTTCGTTTGGCTTTAAATACAGCGAGATCAGAATTAAGCCGACTAGCCCGCCATTTCCTTTCAGCACGCCGTCTTTCACGTCTCGCCTTCACTATTTCATCATTAAACCATGGAGGACGTGACTGAGACTTCAGGTGGCGAGCCCGGACTGGCGCATGTTTATCCAATACTGATCTTAGAGTATTATTGTAACATTCCACAAGTTCATCAAGAGTATTAGGAGGGTCACGATATAAACTAGAGTTACGAATATCTTCCAAAATAAGTTACAATCATTTTTTAACCCATCTTAAGTTTTTTTGCTCTGCTTTTTTGCTCTTGCATGGAAGACGCCACAGCCTGACAACGCCCCATGTATCTCTGATTACTGCGCTTTTCACAAACATGCGAACTCTAAAGTTCAAAAGCCGCCTTGACAATTGCGTTTTTCGCCGCCGTCAATCATAATTACGATCACAAGCAACGAACCGTGAAATACAGAAAACGGATCCAAATCCACCAGTCACAAATCACAAACCATGACCTTTTGGACCCGTTAAAGTAAAGTTTTGTTTCCTAAGAGGTCCGTTAAGATGATTGACGGCAGCAAAAAACGGGATCGTCAGTTGGCTTTTGAACTTCAGATTCGCATGTTTGTGAAAAGCGCAGTAAATTGCCTGCGTATGACTCTGGTTGGCGCCAGCGGTCCGCCAACTGTCTATCACGTTCCCTGTCAACCAATCACTTGGTTCGAATACCAGCCGCTGTTCGGAAAAAGAGCCCGCGCTCTTAATTTCTCCGCCCGGAAATCGAACCTAACCAATCACCAGTAAAAGAAAAACCATTCCTAAATTGCTATGAGAACGGGTTTTTGACCTGATTTTTGTGGTTTTGAAGTCTGCTTTCTATTATTTTGTGAGCTTCCTAAGGGAACACCAACTTTCTTTTCAAGAGAAAAGAACAAAGAAAAAGTTTGGTTTTTGGGTGGGTCAATCCTTTTCGTTCGTCAATTTTTTGACACTGGACACCGGTTACCCGCACTTTTTCGTGTTCTGATTGGTTGGTTGCACATCCTAAGACAGTTGCAACTGGCTGAAGGTCTTATCATCATCATCATCATCATCATTATTATTAATATTATTATTATTTGTTTCAGTTTGACAACACTCCAGTGAAAACAGCTCTTCATGAGCAGTTTATTTTTAAGTGTAACCAAGCTTACCTTTTGGCCACTCAGTCGAAACGTCATTCTTGTTCTTTATACAGAACGTCCGATTAACATCGATTCCCACTTTTGTATCTAAATGATAACTTTCTGATTTACTAGTTCCAGGGTTTGTATCTTCAAGATCTTCAAACCGCCAGCCTGTGGTCCAGTTGGTCTTTAGCGACACAGGACAACCATTCTTTGCTTTGGGTAACCCATAAGTCCCTGCAGGCCATGTGACTTCCGCTGAAAAGTAAAGCGGCAAACCAAACGCACAAAATGAAGGATACCAAAGACGTACGTCACACTCATGGGCGGATCCAGAAAATTCAGAAAGGGGTGGCCGGGACACTTGCCAGCTATATAGATACTTTTTATTTTTCTTAGAATTCTATAAAAATAACACAAAATTTCAAAGAAAAAGGGGTGGCCGAGGCCTCCTCGGCCCACCCCTAAATCCACCCTTGACAGTAACTGCTTAAAGCTCAGCTACTGTCTTGGCTGAAACAGCGCCAAGTAAACTTCTATCCAAACCTTTGTAAATTGCCCGCTAATATGCAACAGGAACCCAAGGAGACTGGGACTAATCAAGCAAAACGAATCGCTTCGTGAATGAATTTTTTTACCTCTCTTTGAAAAGACTTGCAAAAAAACGGTAACCTTTCAAAAAAAGAGCCCTATATATCACAAATTTTGATTAATTGGTAACAGAACTTCGTGTCGTCCAATTCGCGGGCCAATTCGGTCTGTAGTAATCATACTCGTGATTATTAAAACAAATCGGGCTCTCGCTACGATTTTGTTAATCACTCGCATGATTACAGACCGAATTGGTCTCTACTCAGTCCTGCTACCATTACTAATCTTCGCTTTTCGCGCCACAAACACCCTACTCGATCCATACCGGGCGCAACCTTCGTTACGTTCGTGACCTCAAGAACGTTAATTGTGAAATAACTGACGCATGAACGTACTAAAGCATTAAACATTTCTTCAAGCTTTACAAAGCGTTTTAAAACCAAGTTCTTTGCAGTCTTTGTGCGATTTTGAGAATTGTCCTAGTATCTTTTTGACGTCTAACATTGTGTTTTAACGATGATGTTTTCATTAGTAGTTTAGATGAGCTGTCGGGCTAAATAATGATTATAATGATATTCTAAGTTATTTAAATTTCCAACTAAGTGCTAATATGCTAAACATACTCATTCCATAGTTATAAAATACGTACAAATCAGCTCCTCGGAAACAAACGCCAAAATACAATTAAAACCAAGGAATGGAACTCTCAATAATAATGACCTTTTCAAGGAAGAGTTTTTAATTCGCTCAAATCGTCGTGCGCCCTAAAATTACGATATGAGTAACTTAATGAGCTGTAATATCTTGTTCCATTGAAAACGTGCTAAATTATTTTATAAACAAATTGTTGGAGGTCTGGCGAGGCAATTCGCCGCCTTTGGATCGGTGTAGAATCATAAATAAATGGTAATTTAGTTAGCCTTTTACATCAGACCATCAGACTGTAAATTTTAGCGGCAATGTTCAAAGTCACCGCAGGAGCACCAAGTAAGCTGTGTAGCTGTCTTTCAGCTGATATTAAAGCGCGCGTACAAAACGATTTTAAACTTTTAACTGTTTTATTAAGTCACTATACGGCTGCCTTTTCTACTGTCTACAGCTTGTCTACTCAAAATCTGTGTTAAGACAACACTATATGTTAGAATGAACTTACCATCGGCAACTGATCGTGACGAGAGCCAGACAGTCACTAGACTACTCAACAAGAATGAAAGAACTCGTGCCATGTCGTGAATTTAGCATTTAAATATTTGCTGAAGGGTAGGTCCAACTGATGCTCAAAAGATCAGAGTTCTCAGCAGACTACCTTCTCTACATACACAATTTCAGAAGAGCACATGCACATTTGGGAATCAGAAGCGTAAACTTCCTGTTTGTGGGATAATCGTAAAGTTCCGACGTTAGCCGGACTGCACCGAACATTTCCGGCGAGCATTCAACAATCTTGATCCACCGGAGTCAAGACCAGAGGCCAGAATAGCTTTTGATCATCAGACAAATTAATAAAAGAAGAACGAGAAAACACCGATGAGGATGTCTAACAACTTTATTTTATCTCTGGTTATGACGTAACCAATTCCTAAAAAAAAAGGTCATTTGTGTGGACAGTAGGATCTCTTTCTGTCCTGGTAGGTGACTCTCTCTTTAATCTGACCTTTTTTTAAAGCACCACAAGAGCCATAATGGGATTCAGTGGCTCTTGGCCACTAGTCTCGGATCCAAAAAGAGTTTTTTTTTTACCGCTTAAAGCACTGTTGTTGTGCTTACGGGAATTTTAATGTTTAAAAATTAGACAGCTTTCACAAACATTGTCGATAAACACAAAAGGTATGTAAATACAACATGTAGAGGTAACGCAACAGCAAAAATTCGTCCCATGGTAAGGGAATCCAAACTTCAGGAATCCCGCAAATTTTTGCTTGTGGTATTCAGAATCCGGGAAATTTTTGTTCGTGGGATTCGGGATTCCACTAACGATTGGAATACAGAATGACAAGGACTGGAATTCAGTACCTGGAATCCGGAATCAGCGGCGTAGAATCCAAGACTGTCTTAAGATTCCCTTACATGGAGCGCAAAAATGGGGCGTAAGAACTTAACAGGGTAGGCAGTATATCAAAGTGACTTTAAGTAAAGATTATGGAATGCCATGACATTATCAAACTTACAACGTTCGCTGCATTTGTCAAACCGCCAAGTTACATTCGAAAAAAGTTGAAGAGTTTGTTGCCTTGTTTACAAAGTGTTAACATCCGGGATCGTGACGAAATCACACTAACAGACTGACGCTGCAAAACGCCTGCTGAAGGAAATAGATAAGCAAACGTTAAAAAGAGAACAACTGTACCTTATCCTTAAAATACTAGGGGAAAAGACTTCTAACATGCAAAATGGTGTATTTGAACAGTGGCTAAGAGCAGTGACTTAGCTAAAGCCGAACAAACGCACACGAACTTCACTTTGATGGAGCCATGCTTTTCCAAAACGTCTTTGAGCTTCTTTGCGTTAGTGAGAGAAGTAATACGAAAGTTTCAACAAACTTTTAAAATGCCAGTTTTTGGATCAGATGATGAAACGTAGAGACTCAGTAGCCTCTTTGTTCTCTGGTCATGGATCAAGAAATCCCCTAGAGGAAGACGAAGGGCTTTTAACAAACAGTGAAGATGTCTCACCGGCGAGTGAGTCTGACCTTCGACATACAGTTCACCTATTTGACCGTAAAGACGATTTTTCAAGCAGTTGGTACACTGTGGAAGATTCAGCGCCGGAAGAGAACAATTGTCCTGAATTAAGAGACCAAAAGGTTAACTTTGCCGACAAAAGGCAGTTGGGAAGCAGAGAGAGACTTAACCGATCTTTAAGCGACCTCTTTTCGCGAGTTACTACGCCAAAGATTCATTCAAGCCGTAAACAGTGTTTTTTAAAACAACTACCCGAAAGCAAGAAAACAAGTTTACTTCAGACCTCATGCCAGGTAAATTTGAATTGAAAAGCTTATTTAAAACAGCGACATAAGCGTAACCAAGCTTGAGCGCAAAACGTAACTGAAATGTTCATCTTTTTGTTAACTTTGATAGGAAACCATCGAGGCTAAACATTTTTTTAGGCACAGCGAACGTGAAAACGTTTTCAATTTCATCGCACTTTTAGAAATGAAGTAAGCCAGTAAGCTTATAAAGATCTTAGTTGCGGAAATGTTCATAATGAAAATATATCGTACCTACCGTTATGATATATATAAGCTTATTTTTTTGTACTTACTCTAAACTTAATATTTGTATAATTTTTTAGGAAACTAACGTCAAATTTACTGTGAAAATTTTGTCAGAATGACCTTCTTCCGGATCTATCAGCGATCCGTTTACAATTCAAATTTAAAGAACTTATAACAACTCTAAAAATTTGAAGAAACTACCAAAAAAAAGGATGACATCTCCTGCTATTTTTCAAATTATTACCCTTCTTTTCCCAGAATCACTCAATGCGGAGAAAATAAAACTTACTCATGCACAGTATTACTTAACATAAGTTATTCATTTAACAACCGGTCTATGTTTATTAAATATAAATATATTTATTCGGAAACGTCGTTTTTGTTCATACATACAGCCAATTTAAACAGAATGTTGGCTAATAAATGATAACTCGCTGAAGAAAATAAATACAAACAAAAGTCGACATGGCAAACAAGTGCTTGAAATGCATGGCGTTTCGCCAGGGACTTCAAATCGCCTTGGGGTGTTCGCTAATTAGTAGAAAATAATAATTTATATATATATATATATATATACTCGAATACTGGGTAGCCTGAATTTCATCCGATTGCTTCGAGTCGTTTTCTCCTCGAGTAATAACGACTCGAAGTTATCGGATGAAATTCAAGCTAAATATAAGTTTCAAATGATTTGATCAAAATTTTCCCTCGACCCAGACTCCACTGTCGATGCGGGCCGCGAAGGCTCCGAGTTCGCGGCTGTCGGCAAGGGCTTCCGCTCAGAGTCGCAGGCTGCCATGTTGATATCCATAATAGCGTTTTCCATACCTAATGACAAATCTAAGAATTGACAACTTGATTTTGGACTTCACATAGAAAATGGTGGTTTTTGAGGACCATTTCTGGGTGGGTTGAAGTTCTAAAAGCAGCAATTTTTGTCGTGTCGTCGAATACTCTGTTTGACATCCGGAATGTTGTCGTCCAACAAGCTTATTCTGTAACTTTTCTTGTTTTATTCCAGGGAGAGAAAAATGCCGGATTTGACGTGCTGTATCATAACATGAAATATGGCAACAATGCCAGCTGCAAGCTTGTGGAGTTTGTGCGGGAAAGGTGAGTAAAAATCTACATTTTATAAACATAAGAACTTCGCTTTGTAGTTCAGCTTTCCCGGTAAGCTGTACACTGTATCTATTTTCGTGATTATCTGCGATTTCTTCTCCATGTTTTAGATCCGCCGTGGAAGAAGTCTATGCTAAATCACTCCTTAAGTTAGCAAAATCTGCAACTTCTGTCACACAACTCGGGTAAGGATATGGAGGTTTTCGTTGCTAACATTGATTCTAAGTATATAAAACTGCGGTTTTAAATTACGTTGTTCAAAGCTTGGAAGATTTAAATTCCTCGCGTTTATGTAGTTGATTATTTCTAACTCTTGAATTCTCATCAGAAGGATATAATTTTCCGCCCTTTGAAGTCCGTGAAAGCTTGAAATCGATCATTTATTGTCTAGAATGTTTTATTTTAGGGGATGAATGAATTATTTGAAAATGTTTGTTAAAACAGCCTGAATGATACCCCTCTGACCTTGAAGAGATATAATTTGCGTCGACGATTAGCGCGAATGTGGTTTCACCTTTTATTATCATTATCATGTTAACATTTTTTATCATCGAGTTCTATTCTTTTGTAATAGTACAGTTTTATTATTATGTTAAAGCGTGTAACTTTCGGTTAGCTTGCGGTTGCATTGGGACTTGCAGTTGTGGATTACCTATGACAATAATTTTGTTATTGTAGTTCCCAGTGGTTTAATTCTGCGATTGTTTTTGTCAAAATAAATTGTCTTGCCTTCCCTTTGTTTAAACGAGCCAGTTATATAATATTTCTTTGCTAGTCAAGAGGAAAAGTACCTTTGAGAATTGAATGTGTCACCCTTTTGTGCTAACTTTGTCAATGATTTGGACATGCTTTGTTTACATCCAAAACTGCAAGATTCCGTGTAAAAAAAAAATTGAGAAAAATATTTACAAGATAACATTTACAAAAAGTAATGCTATTTATTCTTTGATTTTTTCCTGTACAAGAGATCTGACCTTTACTGATTCAATGCTTATGCTAAATAAGCCCAGCTATGGGCTAAATCCTCTGTGAAGTAAAGTGGAATCATGATTTTTCTTCTCGCAAAGAAAAATATATCTTTGTCTCAATTATTGGTAGCTGGGGGAAAAAGTAATCATGCTTTAGTGGGGAAGGAAAGTCATCTTATGTGTAGTTCAAATTGGGACGATGTTTCAGATTGAGAAATTGAGATAAAACTTTATAATTCTTTCATTCAAATAACATGAAAACTCAGTAAGTGACTAACATAAAAGAAAATATGGAGCACACCTCATGTGGATAATTTCCAGGGCTCCAAAAAACTTCCATTCGGTCATCCTCGAAAATTATACTTTGTTGCTAAGTAAGCACTTTGTTTAAGCTTAATTGTGGCAAGGGCTGAGGCAGTTTGTCTTGTAACTAAATCATTTAAGGCCAAATGTCAGACTTTTCTTGAGACGAACTTAGGGAGTTAAGTTCATGAAAAGTCTGATGTCTGGCTAAGTTAGATTCATCTAAGTGAGTTTGGAGCATCCAACATGTTTGATCTGTCCGAGTCTGAAGATCGACTGCAGAACAAATTTTGATCTTCACATGGGACAAACTAAACTAATAAATTGAAAATTTGTATCAGAATGTATATTTAGCAGCATTCAGGAGAATATAAATTACAATTAAACTTTTGGTCAGATTCAGTTGATTGATTATTTATCCAGATATTTTCCTTGTGAGAATAGTATAGTCAGGGGTTGGAATAAGCACTGACGACTAATGGAACGCATTGGCTACTTTGCTCAGGGCAGTCGGTTACTTTTTCCCTGAAAAAGAAGCAATTAGTTTTAAAAATGTCGGAAACAACAAATAAATCATTAAATCTTAATTAAAACGTAAGGGAATTATGATGTGCTTTCAAGGTCCACTGGTATGTTATGCTTTAGTTACACCAGAAGTGCTTCTGGTTACACAAATGATGAATTTCAGTCAATTTTTCCCACGTATCTCTGCAGGTTTACTATGTGCAAATGTACTTAATTTTGAATATTGACATTTGTTCATAGCTTGTAAGAATTGATTGTGTGGCTATGAAACCTGAATGAAAGCTATATTTTCTTGAATGAAAAACACACTCTTCTGTTCTCAATTTAGTCCCTGGAACACTGGAAATGGCAGTTTAGGACTTTGAAATTCCAAAATGCTCTGGGGGAGCATGCCCCCAGGGCCCCCACCTCTACCCCCACACCCCAGAAAAAGGGGACTAATGGCCCCTTGTTGATACAGTCGGTTACTCTATTCAAAACTGCTGGCTACTTCAGTTATTATTGAAAGCCCTGTATAGTTCAAGAGGAGTTCTAAAAGAGTATGTTGTCTTGTGATGTGTTATGCAATTGGCTCGTAAGCTTAATATTTATTTTACAATATAATCCAGTTTTCTTAGTCCATTTTCCATTAAAACACTCTTAGCCTGTTTGTATGATAAACACTAGTAATCATTGTATTCTGTTGTTTTCAGGACATTTGAGCCACTATGGGGTGTCTTACGTGTTGCTACAGAAAAGCTTGCAAACGCACACATGCAAGTTGTACAGGGATTCCAAGATCTCATTAAAGAACTTAAGGAATATGGTGACAAACAAAAAGAAAGACATAAACAGGTAAAGTGTCCTCTTTGAAAAACTTTCTGGGTTGACAGCTACTGTTTATCTTGAACAGTCATCCCTTGCCTTGCCAACACCTTGATGTCAAGGGCACTTTGTTAATGCAGAGAGCAGTTGAATACATGGCAAAAACTTATGGATGTTAGAGCAAAAAGTAAAGGTTTTCTGGGAAAGTCATTTTTGCACCCCACTAACAGACACTGGCTCTTAAGGACGCTTACCGGTACTTGTCCAGAGTACATGTACAATGTACCTGACCCCTTTAACTCCCAATTTCCACATACAGATTTTCCAGACTGATCTCCATACATTTTCTTGAAGAATTAGTGGAGAGAATTTGATAAAAGATCAAAGCATTTTCCCTTTGATAATTATTTTATTGTCCTAACCTGTTTCCATAACAATGTATTGACTTTGCTCTGAAAAACTGATGTTTCTTACTCTTTAAAAAAGGCAAATTCCATTTTTTGCTGGGTTTTTATCTCACCACGTATGCAAGGAAATTCACTTTGTAAGTGTAGTTTAAAGTCTCTTAAATCTCTTTCCTTTGTATTTTATTTTCTGCAGGCAAAAAGTGAATTTAGCAGCACAGAGGAGATAGTGCAGACCATCCAGACTATGACAGCTAACCTTGCCAAGGTAAGTAATCTATACCCAATAATACAGTCAGCATCTACTCAGCAGAAACGGATGGTGTTCATTCAAAAAATTATCCTTTTTCTGACCTTCAGTAGTTGTGGTACAACCACACTTCTAGTTGTAGTCATTAATTCATTGACTTTCTTAATTAACTTACACTGTAAATTCTCTGGATGAATAGAATTTCATGCAGAATGTTTGTGTGATTAAAATTTGGCTATTAACGCCTCTCACTTTTTCCACAAAACTGTTATAATAGCTGTGGTCACACTACAGACTTTTTACCTAGCTAAACACGACTTGTTGACAGTTTACCTAGGGAAACTTGATTTTTTAAGTGTGACTGATTTTTCCTTAGGTCACTTACCTTGGGGAAATTTTATTGTCTGGGTCTTGGATATGTCTCTAGAACAATAGAGTTTCCTTCGACAGCTACCCCAAAGTGATAGCTAGGGAAAAATGAAATACCGAGGTTGCTAGCCAATAGACGCTCATCGGTGAAGGTCTTGATGACAGAACCGGACATAGATCACGCTGTGAGAGAAATTTTGGGGGCACGAGTCGTCTATGTCTTCGCCTTTCTTCACCTTTCTCGTTGAATTAGCGTAAGAAATAACAGCAAGATAAAAGAAAAAAACGTCTCTTTGATTAGCTAGATCCCTGCGCATTTTGCCTTCTTGAATTTATGCTCCAAAAAGTTCAACTGGCGTGAAAACGTTGGGAGCCGATATCAGTAGTGTGACCTTCCCAGAATTTTTACCTAGGTAAAACAAAACCTGAGATGAATTTACCTTGGAGATTTTTGATGAATTTGCCTTAGGTAAATCGGTTTTACCTAGGTAGAAGTCTGTAATGTGACCACAGCTAATGGTTACTGCAGCAACAAAACTGGGGCTGCTGATCTTAAAATAGTACACTTTGTTAAGTCTGTCAAAGTTGGGTCATCAGTGAAAGCAGCTGTAAGAATTAACAGCGCAGCATGTGTTCTTACAGCCTCTGTTGTTGTTTCCAAATAAATGTCTATATGTTATTAAGATGTCTTTTATCTTTATTTGTATATCTTTATCATCACTAATTGATGTGGATTGTGTGTTACTAATGTTGCTCAGTGATTAGCCCAACTCTGTGTACCGTACGGCATCCTCAAAAACTGTCATTGTGACTATTATCAGCAGGGGATTAACACTGTCTGGCAGCTGCTGAAATTGTATAGTTTTTAGCTCTTATAGCTGCATCCTGCACTACACTAAAGCACGCATCTGTGTGATTATAATCTGATGACCATAAATATGTTTTTCTTTTGCTCAAAGTCAAAGGAAATGTACTACGTCCGGTGTCATGAGCTTGATAAATTCAGAAAGGATGGCTCTAGTGCTAAAGAAGTTGAAAAGGTTTGTGGGTTTTGGATACTTAAAGTATGTCATAGTATAATATCAGGTCCTGTTTTGTCATTAATCATTACAAGTTTTGTCTATGCTGCCTGTTAGTTCTCTGTATATCGATTGTGGAAATACATGCCTTAAATCACCTGTTAAATGTTAATGGCCATGGATAGCACGTTAAATGTCTTGAGCCTTTTTTAGTCACACAATCCATTGTGTCAAAAAAGATTATTGAATGCCAATAGAAGGAACATGGACTTGTAGATTGTTTTTTGAGAAAAGACAGACACCATCAATATCTAATTTTTTTGACCCAGCAATAATCTTCTCTTGACTCTAAGAGGCTCTTTGCTGGCTAAAGTGTGTTGCTGTCATACGGACATTGTTTTTGGGTACAGCTAGCCATAGGATCTGGCTTGTAGTGCCAGGCGAATTGAGGCATTTACTGAGTAAATTAACTGTCACACAGTGGGAGTTGCTTTTCATGCTGATTGCGGAGTTGCATATATTTCATTTAGTAAATTCCAAATAGACCTTTCCTGCGTTCTTCTCCAGTGAGCAAACACAAAGAAATGAGGCTGAGGTGCGGCTGGACAATTTCATACAAATCACTGTATGTTGTCCACCCAAGCCTCGAGTTGGTGCCTTTGTTTACAGGAATGCAGAAAGGTCTATTGCCAAATCCTTACTCAAGTTTATGCTATGTTTTGTTGCTGTTTATGTAACTAAAAAACTCTGACATTAGAAATGGTCTCACATCTGCAGGCTGCAGTTTAATCCTGTGAGAGAGTTGTTATGTGATGAAAAAAGAGTTAGGTATATGTTATTGAACTTATGGCTTGCCTTTTTTCATCTCATAGGCTGAAACAAAAGTAAAGAAAGCAGGTAAAGTCATTCTCTTGTTTTATTTTGTATATCTCAACCTGTGCTGTAATGCTTGTTTCTCAATTTGTTGTATTTAATTTGTTTACGTAGCTGAAGAGTACAAGAGTCTGGTGGAAAAACGAGAAATTATTAGAAATGAATTCCATGACAAAATGGTTGAAGCATCCCAGGTAGGGTCATTAAATAAACTCCTGAGATATCTTCTTACACTTTTCATGTGGCGTTTCTAGTTTACTCCATTCTCCCTGAGTGTTATTGGTTAATTTTTTTTCCTGAGATGCCCAAGAGAAAAGGTAAAAAAAAAAATTCATTTTTCTCATGACAAACTTTCTTGTGGTCAAGGATAAAAGTCTATTTATAGTGCTCTTTCGAAAAACACATCTCCCTTAAACGGACATTCATATACTATAGAGTTGGTCCCTGCTGTCCTGTGAGTCATTTTCTTCTCTCTAAACTTGGCAGAAGTCCTGCTAAGATGGATTTATACTTAGAAAGTTATGATGGTCGCAGTGGTGTCCATCTTAGAGATAATTTACCAAACTGTAACATTCAAAATGGCCAAAATGTTAGTTTTATTTTTATTTTTTATTATCACAAATTGAGTCAAAAGAAGTAACATTAAATTAATTTTGTAGTCTGGCATTATGCCAAAAAAAAATCCAAGATGCAATTTCTTCCTTGAGTGAATGAGTGAATGAAAGTGAATGAAATATTGTGGATGAAAAGACAACAGATGGCCTCTTTACATTATGTGTGCCTTGTATAATTTATGTCAAACATTTCTCCTGTTACTGCAGAAATTTCAGAAGATTGATGAAGAACATCTTAAAGTAATAATTGGTTACCTGGAGAAGTATATTGATTCTCAGAAAAAGGGACAGGTTCTTGTAGAAGGGGTAATTATTTTTGTTTTATATTCCATTTCTGTGTGTTGGTGTTAAGATTATCTATAATACCTCAGTGTACAACGTCCAGCGTTTGATCTCTGGTGACATTATATCCTTGCTTCAACTTCTCTCCCTTCTGTTTAGTTTAAAATACCCTTTTGTATGGAGCATTGGAGAGAGGAGGGGGGGGGGGGGGGTGAAATTTCAGAGCGCACAATCGACCTTAAGTTTATTAGTTAAATTACTGTCGTGAATGATCAACATAAAATATGGTTGCTATACCTTCTTTCCTTTTACCTTTGTAGGTCTACAAAGAATTCTTAGGTCAAGTAAAGGCATTAACAATTCACCATCTGCTTGACCAGTTTGTTAGAAGCAAGGGCACTGGGAAGGCTATTCCAGGTAAAAAAAAAAACAAAAATGGTTGATGGCACAGTACATTTTGGAAATATTCGCTTGTATGAACTTTTGAGTGTTTTTTTTTTTCATTATTTTTCTTTAAGTTATTAGAAAGTTTGTTATTGTGAAGCTCTTAAATTACAATCAGCGACAAAATTATTTGAGACACTTTGCCCTACAGGGCCTTTATCTCTCTCCCCCGCAGAGGCACAAAGAGGTCTCTGTGGACGGGAGAGGGGATTTTCTGACTTTTTACTGCTTTCACAAGGAGGAAATAAAGCCTTCCCTCCCCACCCCTTCATGCTTCTGTGCTACTGTTCGAGCCACCTGTAGAAAACAACAAACACCCCAACTTTGAATAGAAGGGAGGGGGAGGGGCGTGGGTTGTTTTTATGTCTCAACAATATTTTGTCGCGGATTGTAGCAAGTGGCTTCAACAATAAGTTTCAATAAAGTTGAAGTAGGGAAAACACTCAGATGGGCTGGGAAAGGCAATGTATTTAACAAGCATCCTTTATAATTCAGAGTTTCCCACCTATTTTTGTTATTAGATGGTACAGGAAGAAATGGTGCTTTCTTAGTGTTACTTTCACGAAATAATGTGATATGAAAGATTGAAAAGTTTAAGAACAGTACCCTTGAATAATTAAACATCAGGAAATACCTAGTAAAGTGATTCATTCATCATCTGTTTCATAAATTTTGATCATTTTGTTTTGTTCCACAGATGTGATTACCTTTGAAGAGTACACAGGTCAAGTTGAGACTACTGTCACTAATAATCACTCACCCAGCTTAAATGCTGTCAAGCATCATCCATCAGGTACTGATTATGCAAGGGTATATTTTCCTTTTTGTGTGACGTACATGTGATTGGTACCGGTGATGGAACTTGTCATGTTACAATGGACAGAATGTCAGTTTTGATACTCTTACTGTAGAATGCAAACTCATGAGCTTAAAATTTGTTGTTGCCATCATGAAATGAAGATTAGGAATATCGGAGTACTGATTTTAATGGTCTTTTTTGCAGGTTTTCCAATTACACTTAAGAGAGTAGAAAAGAAGAAAAAGCAGAAAAAGAAAAAGAAAGAAAAAGCTCAAAATGGACCTGTGTAAGTCCTAGTTTGTAGATCTTGTCCTGTTCTAAAAAAAATAATTGGAATAAGAATGTGATATTGTGATGAGTTGCCTGAGTGAGTCGTCATTTGAAATTATGATCAGTCATTTATACATTTTAATTAGAATAAAACCATTCAATTGGTTGTGTGTGTATGTTTGTTTATATGTTTTCTTCTTGCCCTGTTGGTATGTTTTATTCATTTGATACTTCATCTTAAGAGTAGGTTACACTTAAAATGCAAGTCAGCACCTTCTTTTAAGAGCTAATTTTTGTACAAATCATGGAAAGAAGTTTGCTTGTTACAAAAAAGCTATTTCATTATTGTCTTTATGAAGGAGTGATCTCAGACCCAAGGAAGGGAAGGGGGCTTGCAACCATTAAACTGTTTTAGGCCTGGTCACATGTATACAGTAGATGCAACATAACTAAGACATTCCTGTGTTACACTGTCTAATCAATATTTATTACTACTTTGTTTTGCCAGTGACTCACCATCAAATGGAGGAGGAGATGCAGTATGTATTCAGGGCTTTCTTCCTTTAAAAACTGTATTTTGCTGTGTATAATTTTGATAGATTATAAATGGTTTTTTTTTTATTATTTTTATTTTTTGCAGTCATTTGAGGTAGATGAAGAAGGCTACACTATACGGCCACCTGATGCAGAGAGTATCCTTGTGTCCTTTTTCAAGTTATGCTAGCCACATAACTATTTAAGTCCAGTTCCAACTTTAGTTCCAAAACAAAACCAAAAACATAGGTTTTTGCTTAACTGACATTCATCTGTGTTAAAATTGGCTAAAAGATTAATTTTTTGCAACTCCAGAGGCTTAGCAACATTAGTTGCAGTTTTGAAAGTACATTGCTACTAACATATTGATTACCAGACATACATACTACCAGCTCTAACACCCTCTGTTCAAACCGCTCAGGCATCCTAATGCATCCATGACAAGATGTTGTGTCAGATAGTGTTTTTAGACAAATCTCATAGGCTTGTGTGTAGAACAGCTTGCCTTAATTTTTAATGTCAGTGTGAAGATCTCGTGTTAGCAGCGCTTGTAGACGAATCTCACAGGCTTGTATATGGTACAGCTTGCCTTAATTTGTTGTATGCTACAAATGTCATGTTGTTGTAATCATGCTTAACAATACCAAGGTACAAAGTCCGGTGGAAACAGTTCATCATCAGATTCAGATTCAGATGATGGTAAGTAATTCAAAAATAGATAATTAACTACCCTACTTTGCAGTGCCGTCACTGTGCCTTATTCTTAAATTATTTTGCAGTTTCCAAAAAACTGCAAAGTATCGTACTTGCGGGTATACACCACAAAATAATGTTTTATTTTCACTATAGTTCATAGGTGCTGTTATGACTAATTTCTTCAGTAATATCATCTCTATCTCTACGGAAAACTAACCTTTATAAATTAGCATTATTACGTTAATGACAGTATTAAAATTGTCACAATGGAAAGTAGAGTACAGTAGAGGCGAGTCGAGTTGGAACTCACTTGGGTGACCCTTGACAATAATAAAAAACTTGTAGACGAAAACCCCCCAGATAATATTATTTATCAATAACAGTGGAGAGGGGGCACAAGTGATTTTTTTATTCACCTCAGCTGAGGTAATGTATTTTGAGAAAAGTGAAATTTAATACGACATTTTAACAATTGCATCTTGTTTTCCTTTCAAGATGAGCCTCGGAAGTTGCAAGTTGTTATTAATCCTGTGGAAGCTGATAGAGTTCCACAGACTGCTTCTGTGGATGAAATAAAGAAAATTACTGGAACCCTTAGTCTTTCTTCACCATCAGCTATGGTAAATGCCTTTTATACTCTAGATCTCAGTTTATGAAAGATTAATTTGTAGTAATAACATTGTTATAAGTCCTTGTGCAATTAACTAGTTTGAAGTGAATTTCAATCTTTAAAGATCATGGTTACAGTATTCCTTGAAGATGTGAATTGCAGTCTAATTTTTTTTCTGTTTTTTTGTTTTTGTTTTCACCAGAGAAAACATTTAAGTTCTTCATCTAGTAAGTATAGAAAGTTAATTTTAAGTTTTGTGTTGTGTAATTCTTTCTGAGAACACCTCTAATAACTGGAGATTTTATTCTCAACTTGAAAATGTCCTTTTTCAGGTGATGGATTGAGAAACCGATCAAAATCTGCAGGCACTTCAACCATAAAACTGTAAGAATTCCGTCTTAGAATGTTGAACATGAAAAGTGAAAAAAAATAGTTAAAATTTGAGGAGTTGGGTGCACATCACGCTCACGGTTAATAAATCAATATGGCAAGCAGATGAGTTTAGTCCTTGATTCAAGTTTGTTCTTTTTTAAAGTAAAAGACGGTTTGAACAGCCTTGGCCCTTGCACAGTTATTTTTCCTTTCTGTCTGCAAACGAAAGGAAATCCTATAGTGTAACCATTAAATTCCTGTTTATTATGGCCTACAAGGTGCTTCTAACTTTTGAGGCAATGGATGAAACTCTCAAGTGTGGCCATTCAAATGAAAGCTACAGAGCAGTACTTTCCTGTGGTACTTTTTATTATGCTGTACAAGGTGGTTCTAACTTTTGAGTCTGTGGATGAAATCCTATGGTGTGACCATTCAAATGAAAGCTATTGAGCAGTACTTTCCTGTGGTACTGTTTATTATGCTGTACAAGGTGGTTCTAACTTTTGAGTCTGTGGATGAAACTCTCAAGTGTGACCATTCAAATGAAAGTTACTGAGCAGTACTCCCCTGTGGTACTGTTTATTATGCTGTGGAAAGTGGTTCTAACTTTTGGATGAGGATGGAACTGTAAGCATTCAAATGAAAGCTACTGGGTTTCACTTTCCTAAATGGTACTGTTTTTTATTATGCTCTATAAGATGGTTCTAACTTTTGAGTTTGTTGATGAAGTACTAAACTGTTACCTTTCAAAATTAATGAAAGCTACTGAGTTTTACTTTCCTGTGTCAGTGTTTATCATGCTGTACAAGGTGATTCTATCAAAAATAATATCAGCATTACCAATATTAAGTTCCACAGATGGAACAGTTAATTTTATAGCATAAAATTTTGTGAAATTTTTGGTTTACTGGACTGTTAAAGGTTTAATTTTACTGTTTTTCTACTTTCTCCTTTACTGTTTTCCTCAGGTCACGTTCAAGTGATGACCTGCTTGATATTGACTTTAGCCAAACCAGTTTTCCTTCTCAGAGCAGTGATGCTGGGTCACAACGAAATTCTCTTCATCTGTCACCAAGTGACATGACAACCAAAGCTGAGACGGAGCAGCTAAAGTCTCAAAGTGCTGTAGATCTGCGATCCTCTGCTGTGACATTACCCTCTTCTTCAAGTATAGGTGTGTAAAAGGAGTGATATAATAGGTGTAAATACCGTAAGCAAATTTATGCGAATCAATCTAGAAACCAATCAAGACAGAAAGCTGACATTTTTAGCTGATAAAATAATTTAAGATCCTGAAAGTAAGACTATCCTGAAGAAGTGTACTGTAGTAAAAAAAATTTTTGGTTAAAACTTCACTTGACTGTAGGGATGAACTCCCTGTTACTGACACATTTATGACAGAGATGCTAACCTCTGAAGATCATAATTCTGGTGACTTTCTTTTTTGCACCACTCCCCCCCCCCCCACCCCAAATGTCAATGCACCCTGCCCCTCCAACCCCCCAAGGAATTCTTTGCTAACATGTTTCCACTATGACTTTTGTTTTAAGATTTTAATGAGAGCAGAGAACCAGAGTATGCCGATATTCCACCTGTACTTCCAGCTAAAAGAGGAAGCTTAGTCCAAGAAGAATCAGCCGACAATCCGCCTCCTTTACCAGCTAAAAAAGGAGCAACAAGTACCTCGAGTGTAGGGGAACTATCTCTAGCAGAAGGTGATTTGCCTTGTTTTCTTTTTGTATCTTTTATTATTGTTGTGAAAAATGAAATAATCAAATGCAAATTTCATGTGCTTTGTTTGTTGCCAGAGCGCAGCTGTGTTAGCTTAGTCCATAGAGTGCTTGATTGCAGAGCAGGAGGCAGTTAAAATGACACCTTATCTTACATACATCCAGGCCCATTACTCAGAATGTTAAAATAACTGAGAAATGGGGGTACCTCTTTTGCCCAGCAAACCACTAGACCTTTGCTTTTCTTGGGTGATCACATAAAATGTTAGTTCAATCTCCAGAAGAAACTGTAAAAGTAGTGTCCTCAATGATTAATATCATGCTAAGTACTTTACACTTAAGGTGGCTGAACACAGTTTTGCGGGCGGTCAGCGGTAACTCGCATGATGCCAAGTGTTTTAAATTAGACAAACAAACATGGCGGCAAAAAAGCAACGGCACACAGAAGACTATTTCACAAAATCTACTCATCAAAATTTTTTGATATCTGGCAGAATTTTTACTTTTATCATATTTTAATGAGAACTTTAAAATGGAAGTTGAATAGACAAATTTTGTAATGCATTTAATAATTACAGTACAATATTTTATTATTATTGATTATCTAAAAACCCATCTGTTAAAATTTGGTCAAATAAGTTTCAAATGGTGATGATTAATTGTAGTAAGCTGTGTGCAAGTTTATAGGAAAATCTAATGAGCAAATTTTATGTAAACTGAGCAAAATTGAAATTGTTCATGTTGCCATGGAAACTTTGAAAACGTCATATTTTACCTGTCAATCAAAATCTTTCATCAGTATATATTTTACTTGCCAAGTTTCGGTTTGTGAGCTGCAATCTTGACGAATGACATATACTCACTAACTTCCAAAACTGTGATCAGCCACCTAAAATAAAATGCATTTTATTCACATGAACAATCATTGTCTGTGAAATTTTATTCACAGTGACAGAGGTAGCTACCAATGACACTGGAATTACTTTCTCCGCCGCGTCAACAGGGATAAATGACAGTAGTAATTCCCTACTCCTGCTCAAGCCTCCTCCAGGTTCAGAGATTCCTCGTTCTACATCTGTTAGCAGTGCTTTACCAAGACCACGACCCCAGGTAAAATTTTCTCCCATGCTTGTTGCATCATAACACTACCTTCTCTTTGTTTCATTAGCATTAAGCAACTAAGAATTTCCCCCCCCCCCCCCCCACCACTCCCTGATGGGATGCTAGTCCATAACATAGTTACAGGGGTCAGTTGCATAAATCATGTTGCTGTTTCTGATTGGCTCCACCCTCTTGGCTAATTTTTCATTTCCAACTGACGTTAATCAGAAAATAATGCTATTCACTTCATGACACTATCCACTGGATAGAGATTTATCGAGTGGATAGCATTATCCACCCATGGTATTATTTAACAACAAAATCTGTTTATTTGCTTATTCCTTAGCCACGCCCATCCGCACCATTACTATTTCCTCCTGGTCAGAGCGCCAAACCTTCTTCAACCGGAACAACATCGTATTCAGCTGAACTGTTTAGCTGTCTAGCTGACTTTGCACCAGTGAATACTGCCACGGAAACATCAGAGTCAGTAAACAATTCACAAGCAAATGAAAACTCTACTGCGACTGTTACCTCTGATAAACCAACTGTTTTAAGCCAAATGAACAACACATCAAGCACTGTAGGACAGACACTTAATAGGGCAACAACAACATCATCCATAGGAGGTACACAGGAGAATGTACCTGCCTTGGTGAGGTCAAAGACCATAGGTGGACTCCCCACCATGTCGAGCGTGGTGTTTGCCAAAGGGGCAGCTGGTACTGTCCTTGGCAGAAAGGATGATAGTCTTCCTATCGCAGTGGCTTTTATTGAATCTGTCAATGCATTTTTTCGGGGTAGTGATCAAAGCAAGTAAGAACACTTTTTCTCTGTTAGTAAATATTTAATCTTTAATATCATATCCAAACCAGCTCTAGCCTGCGTAGCAGGCCCAAGAAAGAATGGGTGCGTGAGAGGGAGACTTCCTCTCGTGCACCTCCCTCCCTCTTCTCCCTCTTCTACTTATCTGTTTTCGTGCAAAGTTTTGGAAATGATACTTTTGTCATGATGACAAAGTGGATGTTAGTAATGGATGTACATGTATACTGTAATCAAAAACCTGTGGAGAAGTTTACATTTGCGTCAGAGTGATTATCACTTCCACACAGATTCTGATTCTGGTGTTACATTGCAAATTGTGGTAAGAGTGTTTTTTTTTCTCTGTTTCAGGTGTATGGTGAAGGTGACTGGTGACATAACAGTATCTTTTCCTGCCAGTGTTCTGCCGCTGCTTTATGACACAGAGAAAGCTCCTCTGCTTAGTTTTCTTGTGCGAGGAACATCCTGTCTTGAGCAAATATTACCAAACAAGGCTCTTATTAACAGGTATTGAAAACTGAGCATTTTAATACTCAGATATGTACAAGGTGTTTTTAAAAAAACAAATTAAGTGACGGGACAAATCCTTAAGATTTCTATTCAAATGAAGCTACCGAGCAGTACTTTCCAGTGGTACTATACTGTTTATTATACTGTACAAGGTGGTTCTAACTTTCTAGTCTGTGGATGAAATCCTATGTGTGACCATTCAAATGAAAGCTACTGAGTAGTCCTGTTGCACTCAAGCGTGAACCTGTCCCTTTAATCCAAAAGTTGCTGCATACAATTTAGATACTTTTGAATGGAGGTCAGCTTAGGGAAAAATTGAAAAGAGTTCTCTTCTTGTGGATTATTTTTGTAGAACTGTATCGCCTGCAGTACATTTCAGTACCACCGAAGTTATATCATTTTATTTCTCTCTTTCAGCAAAGGGCAGCTTAGCGGTGGTGATGGTGTTAGCTATGACTTCAATATGGCATCATTGGCTGATCATCTTAAAAAACAGTCCGAGCAGGGATCAAGTACCTACTACAATATTGATATTATCAAATATGAGGTGAGAGTGACTTGACAAAAAGTTAAATTTTTTTTTTACCAATTCAGAGTAAGTGTTCATCCTTTTGCTTTATTATAATTACCATAATTTGACAGACCGACCATGTGAAACTTTTGGTTGCATTAATTCTTTATTTCTCTTTTCTTTGTATGTGTGTGTGTGTGTCCCGGGGGGGGGGGGGGGACTCCCATACATTACCTATACAGGTACGTGCCGCCCAACGGGGTCGTGATTTTAAAGCTCCTGGTTTAGAAAGGGGTATTCATTTCAGAGGCGTTTTCTAGAACGGGGTATAATATTTCGAACGCATGAAAGCTCCAGTTTTGTAAGCAACCATTTGAAATTATTCAAGGACAGATTGCTTTTAAAAATACAGCTCAATGCGTTACTGAAGCAAACTGTTATACTCTTATTGCCCCCTAGAACGGAGTATAAAAAATTGGCCCATTTCTAGAACGGGGTATCAGTTTTAGGGCGATTTCTAGAACGGGGTATCAATATTAGGGGAATTTTTTTTTTAGAAAGGGGTGCCAAGTTGGAGTCCCGGGCGGCACATACCCACCCAAAAAATACCTAAGTGCCCCCCCCCCCCCCCCCGGGTGTGTGTCAATTTTTAAGTAATGTGCTTCTGCAAAGAGAAGTTTTACACAGTCAAATCTCTGTTAAACTGCCACACCCTCCAGCTATTTAGTGACTCAGATCCAGGGTTTTTCTTGGGAGGGGGTTTACCACTTAGGAATGGCGTAACTGACTAGTGACGTAAACAAATTTTAAAAGCAAATACAAAGAAAAAGTCTTTTGACTACGCAATAGCATGATGTGGCCTGCTGAGAATACTTATCTCCACATTATGCAGAATACCAATAAAATTATTTAATTAGAAAGCTGTAGGTCATCCCCAGGGGTGGAAGGTGGGGTGGGGATGCACTCTCCCTGCACCCTCCTGCTAGATCCACCCCTGAGAGTCTCCTTATGAGCAAAACTCTCGGTTAATCATTGAGAACTGACCTGCATTACCTGTAAGCTGCAAACCTTTGCAAACGGGCCATTTCCCCCCCTTTTCCAAGGGCAGTAGCTTAATTAAATGGAGATTTGACTGTAGTTTGTGTGACACAGTGCTTATGCTCCTCCTCTCTCTATTTTTAAGGTTAAAACAAATGGTTTTTCTACAACCCCACTTCAGTTATATAGTTACTGGAAATGCGAAGAAGAGTCAACGGGCCTCAGAGTTGATTATAAGTATAATCCTGCTTGTATGTCAGCTCCTTGCTCCATCAGCAACTTGTCTTTCTTAGTTCCAATGAGTGGTGGAGTCACCATTATGCAGTCCAAGCCATCGGCTACTTGGTAAGTCACTGGCAGGGCTGGTAACCAGCCAAAACCGCTGGCTGGTTATTCTCATCTCCTTCTAACATAACTGCTAGCAAAAAATAAGCATTATTGAATAAAACAAATATTATTGTAAAACACCTTTTTTCCAGTTTTGAAGGACACTGAATGCATATTTAAACAGGTTTAGATCTGTGAAATGTTTGAACAGTGCGATGTCATGGAACGCCTGAGGCATTTTGACAGCATTACTGCCATTCCCAGTCTTGTGTGTCTTCTAATGAAACAACATGACATCTGCGGTGGAAAATAACTCTTGAAAACCCCTGGAAACTCCATTTCTGAGACTCTAAATGAAACATGGTACTCAAATAGGGTAACTTCAGAGAACATAAGAATCCACACCCCTCCCCTGTCCCCTCCATTCAAAGTTGAGGTGTTTGTTGTTTCCTAATAATAGCTCGAACTGTGGCACAACATTGCAAGGAGGGGATGGGGAAGGAAAAGCTATATTTTACCCTTTTGAAGTCAGGAAAATGTCAAAAAGTCCATTTAGGGCGAATTGTCTCAACTCATTTTGTCGCCGATTGTAGGTTGATTCTCTATTTCCTTTGTCTCCTAGCCCTAATTATTCATGAATTACGGCTAGGAGACAAAGGAATTTGAGACTCAACCTAGATTTAATCAAAATTAACCTGAAATCAAATTTGACCTGTAGCAGATGCATAAACACTTTTCTGTCTAATAAAAGAGAGGGTTTATTTAAAGAAGAATTCATTTGCTGTTAATCTCTGTGAAAAATCCTTCCATAATCAGTACAGGTCTCAACACTAATGGCATGTTAATTTTAGGTCTGCTGAACACCAGAGAGCTTTGTGGAAACTCCAGGAAGTCTCTAATACAACTGAAACACAAGGTATGTCCTTGTTTTATGCAGGCTACAGTACTCAACTTGCTTTTGGACAGGGAACAATGAATTGTGTAACTTTTCCTGGCAGCTGTGTGGCTCCTGAGAACATTTTGTTGGGAAAAATTTCCAGGGGTTATGGGTTTATCAGATTCAACTGTATTTTTTTGAATACTCTTGTTTTGTCACAGCACTTGAATAATCATTGATACAAAGCAACTAAAGAGGAGAGGTGTGACGTCAAGTTACCATGTTTGCCAAGTTTCTGGATGATGACAGTTGGGCCGAGATTAAGCAAAGACGACGGCGACAGTAATGAGAATTGCAAAAAAAACCAATAGGTTAAGATTAGCAAAACAGCAACTTTGCACGTGCATCACGCTTTCTTTTGTACATTTCTTAACTGCTGATGCACAACTGCGACGTGAAACTTCCTAATTTAACGCAACTGCTTTACGGAGTAGGTGAACACAAACACAAAAAGTTTCTTTTTCTTTGTTTAAGCTCAGATACAGTCCTTTCGGATTAAATCCAGAAAATTTCGCCAACATTTAACAAATTAAATGAAACTGAATAAGATTGACGAAGTTTGAAACATTGCAAATTTACTTTTTGAGTGAATTGCGGTTTGTTGTCAGCCCAAAATTTTGCTACCATGGCAATGTGACGTAAGGACTTCTCCTCTCTATTAAGGCATATAATGACTGTTATTTTCCTTTTCTTTTGGTTGATATTGCCATTTTAGGTTCTTTAAGAGCAAGATTTGATCTAACACAGGGGCCAAGCACCCCATCGCGGATTGCTGTACAGTTCACCTGCAACGGTGCCACCATTTCTAAACTTAATTTTGAACTCAGAAGTCAAGAATACAAACTTTCTCTTGTTAAAAAGAGATTTACTACTGGTAAGGCATGATAAATTGTTTTATTTGTGATGTTTTATGAGCAAAGGCCAGGGTAAAAAAGTTGCCTAAGATTTTTTTTTCTTCTCACTTCCAGGGTCATTTATCAATAATGTCTTTGTTGTTGCCAAATAGCATTTTTTAATGAAATATTTTACGATTCTTTTTTTATATTCATTACTTAACACTTTGGAAGCTATCATAATAGCTATAATATTATCATTCACTCAAAATATTTCCCCAATTTTGATTGGCTAAAAGCACACGCATAATTCAGCATAACCAGTTATTGGTGACCAAATTTGGAAGAATTTTGTGTTTAACGAAGAAATGATGTCAAAAATGCAGCCTGCTACAGTTTAAGGCACCTTTACCAAGAAGACCTGGGGAAGAGGTTGAGTTGTTTTTGTTGAGAAAAAAAAGGTGGACATTTCACTTATTTCAAGAGTAAGAACTACAGCCGGAACTAGGCAAAATAATAGCTAAAAACATGGCACAAACAGCAAGAAGACAACTTGGAGGCGACATCTGCTATTTGGAGAATATTTGCGGAGCTGGACAAACCTAAATGTACACTATCGAAGATGAACTTAACATCGATGCAGGTGAGCATGTTTTAGCTATGTTTTTAAACTAGGAATTATTTTGAACAAATAAGAAAGCAATTAATGAATTTGGCTTTCGTAGGATATGAAGAATGAAGCAGATCTCAGAGGGTGTTATCCTACTCGGCCGATAACACCCTCCTTGATCTGCTTAATTCTTCATATCCTACGAAAGCCAAATTCATTAATTGCTAATCAATTAAGCTTGCAAAATATTAATGTTTTGTTATTTCTCACAGCTGATTATTATTTTTTTGCAGGTAAATACATTGCAGAGAGCTAATGCCTGCTAGTACTGAGAAAAAATATTTTAATGATTTAAAGCAACAACAAATTTAAGGTCAAGCAGAGGATGAAAAGAAATATACTTTAATGTAAAATGTAAATGAATGCCAAGAAAGTAAGAAAGAAATGATACGAAAAGGGATATAGTAGATGACCATTGAATTAGAAAGTGATTGAAATTTTACATTTATAATGAATATTCCAATCTTGTCTTCCGCATTTACTTTATACATTTTAGAATATGATTTGTACTTACTTTTGGAAGTACAAGAAGAAGTAGTATTTTCAAGATGTGGAGATGATCATCCTATAGGGGATCTTGAAAAAGTGTTTTAAAATTGCATTCACAATTATTCCAGTTTTTCACTATATCATTTGCTATTTTTGTGTTTTTTTTTTTAAAACCAAGAAGTACTTGTTCTTAAGTGGTGGATGAAGACAATAGTGATGTGAAAAGCGACTTGCTCACTCATCATCAAACAGAGGCCGAGGCCTGCTCTAGTTGGAACTTTGACAATGCATAGCACTCTCACACATGATCACATTCATAGGCAAAGAAATTGCAAATAATGGCATTCAATGTCCCTTGAACAGCAAGGAACAAACCTTTTTTGAGGAAAAATTCTTCTTGATGGCATGTGGGGTTACTGTGCCAGCTAACAGAATTTTTCTCTGAATTTTTAGGCATAAAAGACCTTCCTCACTGTTCATAGTAAGACCCTACCAATGCTGGTTTGTGAAATAACACAGCCTGGTAATAGTGGCTGAGTTATGGTATACACCACTTGTACCAAAACGAATGGCATGTGTTACTAATGACACATTTTCATCTGTTTTGGTAGTTGACATTGTATGGCAAAAATTGTAAAACAAATATGATGATAAAACATCCAATTTACTATAAAAATATTAATTTTGTTGCATGTTAAAGTGCCATTGACCCCTTACACCTCTTCCTTTTCTTAATTTGAAGATAATTTTTTAAATGTAATTCATCTTACCCTTCCAATCATTGTATTGCTTGCAGTAATTGAAGATATACCTGTGTAATGAGTATCACAGATACGAGATGCTCAATATTAGAGTCTGATTTTGATCCCCTTCCTTTGAGCATTTTGAACTTAGCACAGTAATGCTACCTAGTTTGTTTTACATGAATGGACGATGAAAATCCACCATGGCAGCAGCCATCTATTATAAAAATGATCTATTGGGTTTCACTGCCTTGTGTTTTGTGCAAGCTGGGCTTTGCAATCACATCATGTTGTTCAGTGGAATGTTTTCATTACTTAGCAGTCAAAAAATAAATCACACTGGGGCTGCTTCAAATGGCAATTTATTGCTTGACATATGTCAGTAAGAACTTCAAGTGTTGGCTTTTGAATAGTCATTTATTGACGTGGTCTTTCCCTGGAAGAAACCAAGATAAGGGGTCTTAATCAGTTGGATTTGTTACAACAAAACCAAGCAGAAATGTAACATGCCTCACATTTTCGCCAGAAAGATTGAGCTTCCTGTCAGTGCTTACAAGGTGCACATTTTTCTATCCATTTCATCCATGCATGGATCGTAAATGCTACAATCCACATTAGATAGAGATAGAGAGTTAATGTGAGTCCACTCAGAGTGATAGGTAAAGAAACAATAATCTTTTGGGGGGATTCAAGAATCTAGATTTGGATCATTTTCCCAGGGAAATGCGCTCTGATGAGGACAATACAAATTTTTGTGTGGTGTCCACCCAGTTTGAGTTTAAATAGAGCCATTTTAATGTACCTAACAGTGCCTTAGTATTTGTATGTGGAAACGCGATTGGATTTGTTTTTGTTTTCTTTTTATGTTGCAAATCATGAATGAAGAAGCTCTGGGAAGTGAAACGGAATGGGTAAAGATTACATCTTAAAAATGTTTTATTATTGCTTTTTTATTTTAGTAATTTTGTTACAAATTATTAGAATGATGCAATTTATTGTAACAGAGTACAATGCATTAAGTTGCCTGAATCAAGGGTACATTTTTTTGCATTTAAAATTAAACAAAACTGAATTATTTTAATGTGTGTTATTTTGCTTGATGAGGAAGTGTTTACAAGCAGCACATTTGGTTGGTTAACGTGGATATTATTGACCATTGTTCTTCACTCTCTCATACAAGGATACCCGGGGTGGGGGGGAACCCCCTTATTTGGCCCAATGGAGTTATGTGCTGCTTAACAGGGTTTGGTTTTCAGGGTCTTAAGCCTTTAAACAATGGTATATAATTTCATTTGTTATCGTTACAGCAATTTTTGTTCCATTGGTAAGAACTTTTAATGGTTTGTTAATTTGCTCCCTGTCCCAAATTAGCGCCCATTTGAAAAAAAGTGCCCTCCATCGGATAACAAATTTTAAGTAATTATGTACAAGGAGCACTAAATTGATTAATAATATTATCTAGCTCATTAGAGCCTTTGTCTGTCAAGCAGGAGCTTGGAAGGTTAAAGCCTTACTGGGTCTTATACTGGGGTCTCAAGAACAGCTGGTACTAAAACTGTTTTTTGTTTTGTAAAGCCTGTATCTCAATCTAGATTGGTAGGGCGGTAAAAGGCACATCCACTGGTCTTAATAAGTCACATAGCTGTGCACGAAGGTCAGCGGGAAAGGTCATGCACCTGTTGTTGGGGTATTTTGTACATGTTGTGTGGCTGATGAGAATGGGATTGATGTGGGCCTCCATTGATTGGAATAATCCTGTTATACAAACCAGTGCTGTCAACCTAACCAAACTAAAAAACTTCAGTGAAACATTTGCTGATATATTTTCTTTCCACTATGAAATTTTCAAAATACAGTTTTTTAGCCTTATAACCGATGCCCTAGAAGGAGGATTTTATAATGGTAATATTGACACAGAAGCTGCAAAATGAAATCCACTCTGAGGGAGGGGAATGATCAATCAAAGCTTCTAGTTGAATCAAATGAAATTCTTCTTGAAATATCATGGAGGATGAGAAATACAAATCAAACTTTATAGAATTGTAATAAATTATTTATTCAAAGATTGTAAAATTCAACTCTTAGCTAATGTACATTGAATCCTCTGAATTTTTAAGAAAAAAAATATCACAAAATTTCAACATTTATGTAAAAATGTATAAAATGAAAAGTAATGTGATTACTCCGAGTTTCCAATTAATTAAAACACTCTTGTTGTTTTTACCATATAATGCTACAAAACGTATGTGAATACTACATCTATATAAATATTTTTTACGACTTTACATTTTTTACAATATAATCTTGAATGTTTATAATATACTCCACTCTACACAATAGGGCCATTTATACGAGGAAAAATAAGACGCGTCTTAAATAAGACGCGAACTTTCCGTATAAACGGCACATTTCGTCTAAAATAAGACGCGGCTTAGCTAAGACGCGTCTTATTAGATAAGACATGCTCGTATAAATGGTACAGTTCGCGTCTTATTTAAGACGCGTCTTATTTTTCCTCGTATAAATGGCCCTAATATTCCTTTCTACAACTTCCCTTTCTTGCGGGAAAGAGTTCTGTGGGCAATCTACTATGTCAATCTATTTTGCATAACAATAACAAGGAAAATGCCAGTGACTTTTTTTCAAGACGGACGTTGAAAATCGAAACAAACCGGAGTTTTTCTCGTAAAAATACTTTCAAAATACATGAAGAAACTAAATGAGGGCTGCTAAAACTTGTAGTTATCAAAACATGGTGATATTTTAAAAAAAAAACCAACCAAATTCACACTGCGAGAAAACCAATTACAAAAATACTGCAGACATTTAAATTTTGCCCGCCAAAAGTTGTTTTGAAAGCTAAAGACAACAATGCGATCGAAGATTCAGTTACAGTTCAGCTGAGAATCGGCGAGTTCAACGAGAGCCATAGCTCCGTACCATCGCTCTCTTGCGTCTGCCATCCTCTTTCTTGCCTCGATTCTTGATTTCTTTCGCTCCACGATTTGTTGTCGCGCAATCTCTTTCTCTAATTTTCGCTTGAGTACTCTTTCTTCCAGCTTTGTAGGATTTCGTTCATCTTTCTCCATCTCGTAGTTCGCTAGCCATTTCAACACGGCAGCCTTGTACTCGTTTGGCTCGGAATTTTCGTTCTTGAGGATTTCTTTCAGTGGTATTTCGGTGAAAGTCCGCTTTAAGCCAGCGTATGGATGAAGGCTGCAATGGCGATTGGCGTGAGTGAACCTCGTTGTACAACCTTCGGCGGTGCAAGCAAATGGCTTTTCGCCGGTATGGAGACGCTGGTGAGTCTTCAACTGGCCACTCTGAACAAAGGCTTTTCCACAGTTTGGAAAATCACAGACATAAGGCCTTTCGCCGCTGTGGGTTCTTTTGTGAGCTTGAAGAGACTTCTCGCGCGGGAAAACGCGGTTGCAAACATCACAGCGAATTGAGGAGTACGAGTTCTGTCCTTCTTCCATCAAAATGTTCAGCACATCAGCTCTCGGTCTCCCCCTTGGCGGTACCACATTCGGTGATTTCGGGGAGAACTCGTTTACAGGCGTTCCTTTCGGTGTAGTCGGGGTTTGAGGTGGAGATGGTGGCATGAAATTGTGTGTTGGTGTTGTCGGAGGCGACCAAACGATGACCGAAGTTCTCTGGTTCTGTTGCGAGTTGAGCTGCTCGGAGATATCTCCAAACTTTGGAACAGGCCGTAGCATCTTATTGTTCGTTGAAAACAGGCTAGGACCAGGCTGTGGAAAATAAATACCGTTTTTTTGAAAGGAAATCGTCAGGAAGTCGGCCATTTTTAAACTGCACAGTTCAAGTATCACGGCAGTTTAAACGGGTTAAATGAAATTTCCCGCCTTTGGTAATGTATTTTACACGTCACGAACAAGTGAATAAATTGTAAATGCGCGCCAAAATCTTTCGGAGGTTTCTTGGATTTTTCTCGTGCCTATTTTCACAAAAAAATCAAACTAACAAACCCTCTGATTTCTAATACAAGTGGTGAAGTAATTCTTTAAAGAAAATGCTGAATTTTCACCATCATGTTAGCCCGAAAACGAGAATTTTCAGGTACGTGACGTCACTATACAAACATTTTGTGCAATGGACCATGTTCATTTTCGATTATGGTATTTGCATTTCTATTGGCAGTTTCATTTTAAAGCACATGTCAACACGTGGCATAAGAAATATTATTTTACTTTCCAAAGAAAGATTCAAAGTCCTCGAGCCAATATACGTTCATTCAAGTTCCCTGCTTAACTTTTCTTCGCTTATCTGCTTGTTTAAACGATCACAGGGAAAAGGATACTGGATTTCTTGGAATTAAAATTCCGGGTTACATTATGCCATGTGCTTGAATTACTTGATGCGTGGCTTTTGAGTGATTTAAGTCAAGTGGTTTATAAAGCAAGTATTGATCATTCAGTTATAGTTCTGCATAAAAATAATGCACATTATCTTAAGAGCTTGTTTTGGCGCCACGAAAGTGAATTCAGCCGTTTACCTCCCTGAGTTTCTTTCTCGGTTGAGTTCACCTTCTTTCAGTGGAAGATGGAGAGACTGCGCTTTGTGACACAGTGCAATTTTATCGTGTGGGCACAAGTTTAGAGTCAAGAGTGGAGGTTATTTTTTAGTCTATAGGACCTATGGAGGTTTGTTAGACTCGTCCGGCCCCTCGCTCCTTTTCACTGAAGGGACGAGGAACGAAAAGAAAAGCCTGAATTTGCAGTATACCAGAGTATACATCGCATAAGTTTTCAGATTTTTATCGAGACTTTTTTCTTCTTACCATTAAAGGCATAAATGTAACGAAATTGAAAAAAAAATCCAATCGAATCAAACGCAGCTGAAAAACCGGAAGCGGACCATCGATGGAATAGAGAACGATAAAGATCTGATTGTTAACCATTGTTGCGAGTATTGGGAGGAGCTTGTTTATACATTGTAATCTATAGGCAGCTGATGAATTTAGGCCATTCCATTCATAAGGCTCAAAACTTCAAGCATTCTCCCTCCGTCTCGATGATTTTGGTATCCCCGTGTTCTCGTGTTTAGGTATAAAAATACAGAAAATATGGGCTTCCGGATATATACCCCTGATCCGGCTCAGAACAGTGAAAACACTAATACTGCTTCTGAAAACGCGACGGGCGCCGATAGAGAAGAAAAAAACGTCTTAAAGTTTTCATCAGTAGATTTGAGTGCTTTGCATATCGGTTTTTTAGTCGAGGCAACCTGGGCCCAGGCTCTTTGGTGGGGAATGAAGGACTAGGGAGGGGGGAGAGGGAATTAGAGAGGGAAAAGGCGGAGGATTACATTCCCCACGCCCCACTCCCTCTCCCATTTTTCCCTTGCCGTTAGTTCCCTCTTCCCCTGTTCTCAGGCTGATCACGCACGCATTTTTAATGATTTGCGTCGGATGACGAAGTTGACCGTCAACTCATGTACGTAGAAGAAAAGAACTACAACTCAATCACCGAATTAGTGCTTATGAAAGCAGGGCAAGAATTCTTCCCAAAACAACGCGAGATGCGTAAGACCAACGCTAACCAGGGACGTCCCCTGGGAACTGGAGGTAGACATTATAAATTTGCACCAGAAGGCATTGGCTGGGCACTGAATGAAGAATTCTCTACTCCGCAACAGCTTTTCGTAACTGGAACAATCAGATTTGTTGCAAGACATTTGATTTGTGTGATAAAACGTGCACACAACATTGCTTTTAAACTCGTTTTGCGGCAATGTTGTAAAACAGATTGCTCGCTTTTGTGATCTTTTGTTGCTCGTTTTACTGTTCATACCCCGGAAAGCAGTCGTCTTTCCGACCTGCGCGTATAAAAGCCGTGCCTTACAAGGATAATTCCGGGGGAAATTGAACCCCTCCCACCCCCATGTTTTTTTTTCAAAGTCAAACATGAAATACCACCAGTGCATTGAATAAGAAAGGTTCCATCCTGCTGAGTTTTACGAAGCCGTTTGTGGTCTGCTCAGTCTGCAACTAATTTGCTCGTGAAGCAAATTCCATATTTTCTTGATGTTGCCATAAATCCCATGATGCTCTTGTTCATTGAAATTTTCTTTCTCTTTCCGAGAAAACTGTTGCTGCCTTCGGGGTTAATTCAAATATGCACCATCCCGTGTCCAAAAGCCTCCCAGAAAGCGCGTGATAGTCGTTAATTTTGACCCCAGAAAAGACGTTTTATCGTCAAGAAAAATAAATGTGACTGCAGTGCGGGAGATCGTTGGTTCGGTTAGTAGGGATAGATAAAAAATTCCCGTTTAAGTCTCAAAATACTGTTAACGAGTAAATATGGAAATGGTTGAACGGGTAAAATCGAGATATGAATATTCAAAAGGGTTTTTTCCCATTGACTGCAAAGTCTCCAAACACACATCCTCAGTGTGTAAACTAAGTAAGTGCATCAAAAGAAGATGGACATGGTGCTTATTTTCGTTCTGGCGACAATTTTCGCAGCTAGTTTTACCTCAGCTGTTGCTCAAGGCCGCAACGCAAAGGTGCTACTTAAGGTGAGGGATGACAAGACCTATGAGCTTGTCGAAGATGTTTTGAAAGAAATATCATATCTTCAGCGCCCAATTCGAGTCTTAGCCGCCGTTGGAAACGCAAGGGTTGGAAAATCTTCCATGTTAAACCTCATTAACCACGTCTGGGATAGAAGGAAGAAAGGAAATTCTGTGGAAGAAATTTTTAAAACCGGTGATTCATTCAAACAAGTTACGCGCAATGTCTGGTCGCACACGATTATTCCACGAGGCGAAAACGGTGGAAGCATTGTTCTACTGGACGTAGAAGGCTTTAATTTAGGTGACGATACAGTAACGAAGCATCTCAGTATGTTTACGGCAATGATGTCGTCTTGTTTGAACCTTTTTGCCAGTGATTATCTGGGAAACAAAGATAAAGAATTCCTTTATGAAATATCCCGCTCCAGTGACCTAGTATTCAACCCAAACAAAACCAACCTTCGAAACTTTCCCAAGCTGCATATTGTGGTCCGAGGAAATTTGAAATCTCCTAACGAGCTCGAAAGTTACGTGCGTGATGAACTTTTTGGATCGGATCAAAATAACGGTTTGACCCAGAGTATGGCAGATATAATTGAAAGGTACTTTCCAAGGGACAGAATTTTAGTTAGCCAAATTCCAACTGTAAGCGACCCGGAAATTCTGCAAGATCTTGCGAAAATGCGCAAAAGTTCACACTGGGACAGTTTCGACAAGCTCATTGATAAATCTGTTAAGGAGTGTCCTGTGAAGCAGACCATTGGAGGAAGCAAAGTTGACGGTCCAGCCTTTGTAGAACTTGCGAAGAAAGCTGTGAGATCCATAAATGAAAACTCGTGGAAAGACTTCGGAGATGTCTTTTCGAGCATTGAAAAGAACATATGTATGAGAAGTTACAAGGAACACATAAAGCCAGTTTTACAGCTCAATTCAGGAGGAATTGGAGACAGGATGATAACAGCAAAGGAAAAATTCCAAAAGGAATGCTTGCTTACAAGTGAGATAGAGAGAGTCACCGATATATTAACGAAGACACTTAAAGAAAAAAGTCAACAAGAAGCAGAGAAAAGGAGAGAGGAGGAAGAAAAAGAAAGGACGGAAAAGGAGGAGCAAAGAAGAAGAAAAGAAGAAGAAGAGAAAAGCTGGTATTCTTTTGAAAATATAAAATATTTTGGTGGCCATGCAGCCACCTTGCTTGTTGGGTACTTCCTAAGCGATAAAAATCTTAAAAGTAACGTCACGGTTTTGCCTTCCTCCCCGTACAACGACATTGGACTTACTGGTGTCTGCTGGAAATGGAATGACATCGCACAACAGAAGTTCGGACTCACAGGGGAGGCCTGCGGAGTGATTGCACAGCAAGTTCAAAAGCTGTATCCCAAGGCTGTTTTAGTGGGAGAAGATGGCTTCCTGCAAGTGCGATATGGAATACTCCATGAGATTATCAGTAACCACGTTAGAAACCAGAGCTGTTAGATCATACACGTTCAAAGGAAACCTAGTACAGCACAGATACTTTTTATACGACAAAGTGACATAAAGGAACTCAGTCAGACGTTCAATACTGTTGACTTTGCCTGCGAAACGATTAGTGCTGCTGAATTTCAGCTCATTGAAGTTGAGTCTGGTTTTGAGTTAGGAGGTTAGGACTGTAAACATAATTTTTTCGGCCGATTACCGGTGGGTGTATGATTTGTTGTTTCCTTTTTTTACTAAACAGTGCTGAAGTACCAGCACCTTTATGTGCCAAGCCATGCATGCGTTGTCAATAAATGTATTCTATCAAAATAATGCCTCATCTTTAGTTTAACCAGAATTACTGGATACCTTAATTTGTTACAAAGTTATTGTCTTGCTCTAAAAGAGAAAAGAACGACATTAACTTCATTTTCCCTGATTCTCTAAGACAATAGTAATTTATTTATTTATTTATTACACCAAAAAAACACAAAACAATACAAGTAAATGTCAAATTTACAGAAATTATTATTATTTACTATCACTGCATATTTTATTCAAAAAAAAGAAGAAAGAAGAAAAAATATTACTGAAAATTTAGCGATAATAATACTAAAACAATAAAACAAAAACTACAGCAACAACAAGAAAACTTATACACACGCGGCAAATGCATACTAAAGGAGATGTTGAAAGGTGAGGTGTCGTGCTATTATTGTTTCCAAAAGCTATTTCTTTCTGAATGCTCAACTTTTAACGAAGAAGTATGAGACAACTGTCAAAAGAGATCTCCGTTTTCCTCCTGTAGGCATCTTCAGTATATTGAGAATTTTGCAATTGATTAGGAGTGCGTACTTTAGTGAATATCTGTGTTGTGTATTATTGAAAACCCCATACAGAATCATACTGTCTGATAATGTCAAGGTTTGCCCAGTTTTATTGGTCTACCAAATTTAAAAATGTTCTCCAAAAGGCAACGACAGAGGAGCAGCTGAGCGCAATAATATGTGATCTAAAGAGTTTGTAGATAATAGTAATTGTGCTAGAACAATCGTGAGAACTTCCTTTCCGTAAATTGGGAAAATCTGTATCATTTAGTTAATCAACGACGAATGAATCAAAACATTCCCTCCTCCTATCCTCTCTTGATCTCGCTTAATGTCAATTTTAAAGTAAGGATAGGTTAACGATGACAAAGAAGTCAAAGAACTAAACTGCAAAAAACCGTGGACGAAGATCCCAAGGGTTGTCTAAGTTGGATCTTACGATAAGATCTAATCATGATGAAACTTCTAACATTTGATTACTTGAATTCTTTCCGTCACTACGACATTTTCGCTAAAACCCGTCGAAGTAGAATTGTAGCTAAAAATATTTAATAATAATAATAATAATAATAATAATAATAATAATCCATTTATATAGCGCCTTTTCTACAAGATTCAAAGGCGCTGTTTACAAAAATTAGATAAAACTAAAAAGTAAAAATAATCACAAGAATTGACATTAAAACTAGACGCTAACTACAAAATAGATAAATGTACACAATAGATAAAAAATCAGATAACAAATGAAAACATCACGATTCATAAGCTCGCATAAAGAGAAATGTTTTAAGTTTGCGTTTAAAATCATCAATTGAGTTTGCAGATTTAATATCCTCAGGTAAGTTATTCCAAAGTTCCGGAGCAACAACAGAAAAAGCTCGTTTACCATACTATATTTCTATTAGAGGATCTAAGATTGCGGCTGGGTGTATACAATTGAAGGAGTTCCTGTATATAGATTGGAGCTCGATCATGTAGTACTTTGTAAGTAATTAACATAATTTTAAATTCAATACGAAAGGAGACAGGGAGCCAGTGAAGATCCCTCAGGACTGGAGTAATATGGCAAAATCTTGGACACTGGTTGACAAGGCGAGCGGCAGAATTTTAAACATGTTGAAGCTTCCGAATAAGATAGGATGGTAGGCCGTACAATAAAGAATTACAATAATCAAGTTTAGAAACTACGAAGGCATGAATAATGATCTTTGTAGCATCATAATATTTTCGTATGAAACGAATGTTACGTAGATGGAAAAAGGACGATTGACAGACTGCATTGACATGAGGTACCATACAAAAGGACTGATCAAAGATACTCCAATATTGCGTGCACTGGGGGAGCAGGATACAGCTAAAGCTAAAAACGACAAGTCCAAAGTGGTCTACTGCAAAGCTGATAACAACGTGTATTTTAAACTTCTAGGGGTCATTGTTGAAAAGCATAACGTTTTTTTATAGGTGAATCATAAAATATCACCAGTGAATAAGAAAGGTTTCAGCGGGTTGAGTCAGTCAACATTATTCAATTTATATATATGATATGTGATGTGATGAGTCTATCACTAATTCACTAAAGTGTGAAACAAATTCCATGTTTCTGATGTTTTCCAAAGCTGTCGACGACGTCGAACCTCACGTAAGCGACCACCCAAAATGCAAAGATTTAATGGTGGTCTCTTATGAGAACAAGGGGTATTTTTCGAGCAGAGGTCCTGGTATTACAATATAATTTTTGCAAGATAATTTAGTACATGCAATTTCTAAGTTACGATATATGTTTTCCTTTTGTCACTCAAAGTCCGTCGTATCCTTTGACGGGTAAGCGAACTACATAGATTAGTCGAGAGCAGACCGTGAGTTAAGGGGTCGCTTACAAAAGCTTGAAAACAACGGAAAATTATAAAAATGTATCCCCCAAAAGTGGTCGCGGTCACTTACAAGAGGTGCTCGTTTACGAGAGGTTTCATCTGTAAGGCTTTGACTGAAAAGTTTTTGGTTTTTTGGATCGATGGTCTCTCGAGGACATGGATTCGACTGTAGGCCATATTTCCCATGATTCACTGAATATTTCCTCTTTTTCTGCGAAAACTGCCGTTGTCTTCCGGTTTTTCCAAAGTATAGGAAGTACAATTTCCCCACCATCTAAGGTCGCATTCTCATGCAGCTTGTAAATTACATACAGTACATCAAAAGACGATGAACATGCTTCTTCTAGTCGTCCTGGGGACAATTTTTGCAGCAACTTTTACCTCAGCTGTTCACGATGCGAAGGTGTTTCTCAAGGTGACAGACAACAAAACCTACGAGCTCGTCGAAGATGTTTTGAAAGAAATGTCAAATCTCAAGCGCCCGATTCGAGTCTTAGCCGCCGTTGGTAATGCAAGGGTTGGAAAATCTACCACGTTAAACCTCATTAGTCACGTCTTAGGTAGAAGGAAGAAAGAAGGAAATTCTGTTGAAGAGATTTTTAAAACAGGTGATTCAGCCGAACAAGTAACGCGAAATGTATGGGCACATACGATTCATCCACGGGGCAAAAACGTTGGAGGCATTGTTCTTCTGGACGTAGAGGGTTTTGATTTAGGCGACGATGAAGTTACAAAGCATCTTAGTATGTTTACAGCAATGATGTCGTCTTGTTTGACCCTGTTTGCCAATGATTATTTGGGAAACAACGACAGAAACTTTCTTTATTACATATCCCGCTTAAGTGACTTGGTATTCCGAAACCGCAAAGCTGACCTGGGAAATTTTCCGGAGCTTCATATTGTCATACGAGGCAATCTGAAATATCCCGAAGATATCGAAAGTTATATTCGTAATAAATTCTTTCAGCCAAACCATGACAAGAATATCCAAGGTATGGTAGATGCTATTGAAAGATACTTTAAAAGGGATAGCATTACAGTTAGCCAAATTCCAGATATCAACGAACCTGAGATGTTGCAAGACACTGCCAAATTACGCAACATTTCCGCTTTTTGGAACAGTTTCGAAAAATTAATGGCAAAATTGGAGAAGTGTCCCGAGAAGAAATTTGCCATTGGAGGAAGCCCAATGGACGGTCAAGCCGTAGTGCAACTTGCTAAAGACGTCGTGAAAGCTATGAACGAAAATTCGTGGGCAGAATTCGGAGATGTTTATTTAAATAATGAAATGGGCATCTGTAAAAGAAGCTACGAAAAATACTTGAGACCAGTTTTACAATTAGATTCGACGGGAATTGGAGATTGGATGATGGAAGCAATAGAAAAATTCAAAACTGATTGCAAGCTTGAAAGTGAGATAGAGAGTGCCAAGGAGGAATTAAGGAAGACCCTCAATGAAAAAAGAAAACAAGAAGAAGAGAGAAGGAAACAGGAGGAAGTAGAAGAAAGAAGAAGAAAAGAAGAGGAAGAGAGAAGAAAAGAAAAGGAAGAGCGAGAAAAAAAGAAAAGTTGGGACTCTTATGGCTGGTATGCAGCCGGCTTGTTAGCCACGTACATAGCCTACCTGAGCGATGAAAATCTAAAAAGTAATGTGACGGTTCTTCCTTACTCCATTTACAACGACATTGGACTGACTGGAGTCTGCTGGAAATGGAACGACAACGCACAACAGAAGTTCGGTCTCACAGGGGAGGCCTGCGGAGTGATTGCACAAGAAGTCCAAAAGCTGTATCCCAAGGCTGTTTTAGTGGGAGAAGATGGCTTCCTGCAAGTGCGATATGGAATACTTCAAAAGATGATTAACCACGTTAGAGACAAGCGCTGTTAGATTTTATAAGTCCAAGAGAAACTCAGGAGAGCATTGTTGTTTCACTACAAAGTGTTAAAAAGTAACTTTCAAACATAACTTGTCGACTTTGCATGCGAAAGGATTGGTTGTAATTTCAGCTCGTTAAAAAAACATTAGTTGACTCTGGTTTACGAGGTTAGAAACATAAACATAGTTTTTTGGCAGGTTTATTACCTGTGGGATATTAACTTGTTGTGTCATTTTTATAGTTGAAAACTGTTGAAAGAAGGCGTGAAGTAAGCTGAAGTAGTCGAGGTATGTAGGAAATCGAAAATCTAGTACACCTTGCAGGCATTGTCAATAAACGTTTTTCCATCAAATTAATAACTTATGAATATCTCAATTCTTTGATCGAAAACAATTATATGCCCGTGTCCAACGCGGTAGTATTACAAATACAGAAAATATGGACATTGCCGGATATATATCCCTGATACTCAGAACATAGCCTGAATTTCATCCGATTGCTTCGAGTCGTTTTCTCCTCTTAGCAACTGAGGGAGTAATAACGACTCGAACTAATCGGATGAAATTCAGGCTAATCAGAACAGTGAAAACACTAATCCTGCTTCTGAAAATGCGACAGTTGATAAAGAAGAAATTTAAGAGGTAAAACGTTTTAACCAGCTCATCAGTACATTTGAGTGCTTTGCAAACGTTTTTAATAGAGTGTTACTGAATTTAGGCGAAGTAGCCTGGGCCCAAGCTCTTTGGTGGGGAATGAGGGACAAGGAAGCGCGCGGGGGAAAGGCGGCGGAATACATTGCCCATGCACCACTCCCCCTTTCATTCTTCCCTTGCCGTCTGGCCCCCTTCTCCGGTCCACAGGCTGATAGGCACGCCTTTTCGTTGATTTGCGTCGAATGACAAAGTTGACCATCATCTCACGTAAGTCAAAAAAAAAAAACAAAAACGATTGCGACATTTCACGGTTTGAAATGATAATAGAACCTACAACTCAGTTACTGTATTAATGTTTGTGACGTTGGGCAAGAATTCTTCCCAAAACGTTATGCGAGTTGCGAGATGCATGCGACCTACGCTAACAAGGGACGTCCCCTGGGACTGGAGGCAGATTTATAAATTTGCGCCATGGGCACTGAATGGACCGAATGAGGGATCTCTACTCCACTACAACACTTTTCCCCACTGCAACAACCTGATTTGTTGCGCGCTTAACATCGCCTTTCAACTTGTTTTGCAGCTATGTTGCAATACAAGTTTCTCGTTTTTTTGTACGCTTTACCGTAGCTTTAACCGACGCGGCAGTTGCCTTTACGACCTGCACGTGGAAAGGCGCGCCTTGGCTCCTGCTTTCAGGCATATAGTATAATCGCGGGTGAAATTGAACGCTCCCCAGCATTTTTTCAAGGTCAAATATGGAATAAGATCAGTGAATTGAATAAGAAAAGCTACATCCATTAGACCCGTTAGGTTAATGTAAATGCATGTCGTCAGTTTCCAAAAGCCTTGGAGAAAGCGCGTGATGAACTTTCGTGACACCTAGTAAATGTTTGAACCCAGGAATAAATTGTCAGCATGAAGATTGCTTAAAAAGGATAGATAAAAAATCCACAGCAATCTATAAAAATACTGTAAACGAGTGAGTATGGAAATAGGTTCTGGTTGAACAGGTAAAACCAAAATATGAATATTGAAAAGGATTTTTTGCCATTGACTCGTCTCCGAAGTCTCGAAACGCTCATCCTCAGGTTGTATAATACTACGTAGAGTGCATCAAAAGAAACTGAACATGGTGCTGAAAGTCGTTCTGGGGATAATTTTTGCTGCTAGCTTTAGCTCGGGTGCTGAAGGCCGCGAGGCAAAGGTGCTACTTAAGGTGACGGACAACAAAACCTACGAGCTCGTCGAAGATGTTTTGAAAGAATTGACAGAAATCGAGCGCCCAATTCGAGTCTTAGCCGCCGTCGGAAACGCAAGGGTTGGAAAATCTACCACGTTAAACCTCATAAATCACATCTGGGATGGAAGGGAGAAGGGACATTCGGTTGAAGAGATTTTTAAAACCGGTGATTCGTCCGAACAAGTAACGCGAAATGTATGGGCACACACGATTCATCGACTACGCGAAGACGGTGGAAGCATTGTTCTTCTGGACGTGGAAGGCTTTGACTTAGGGGATGATAAGGTAACAGAGCATCTTAGTATGTTTACGGCTATGATGTCGTCTTGTTTGACCCTGTTTGCCAATGATTATCTGGGAAATAACGATAGAAACTTTCTTTATTACATATCTCGCTTGAGTGACTTGGTATTCTCAAACAGCTTGGCTGGCCTGCGAAATTTTCCGACGCTTCATATCGTCATACGAGGCAATCTGAAATATCCCGAAGATATCGAAAGTTATATTCGTGATAAATTCTTTAGGCCAAACCATGATAAGAATATCCAAGGTATGGTAGATACTATTGAAAGATACTTTAAAAGGGATGGCATTACAGTTAGCCAAATTCCAAATGTCAACGAACCTGAGATATTGCAAGACACTGCCAAACTACGCAACAAGTCTTTTTGGAACAGTGTCGAAAAACTAATGGCCAAATTGCAGAATTGTCCAAAAAAGAAATTTGCCATTGGAGGAAGCCCAATGGACGGCCAAGCCTTAGTGGACCTTGCAAACGACGTTGTGAAAGCTATGAACGAAAACTCGTGGGCAGAATTCGGAGATGTTTATTTTAACAATGAAAAGGGCATCTGTCAAAGAAGCTACGAAAAACACTTGAGACCAGTTTTACAGTTTGATTCGAAAGGAATTGTAGACTATATGATGGAAGCAATAGAAAACTTCAGAACTGATTGCAAGCTTGAAAGTGAGATAAAGAGTGCCAGGGAGGAATTAAAGAAGACCCTCAATGAAAAAAGAAAACAAGAAGAAGAGAGAAGGAAACAGGAGGAAGCAGAAGAAAGAAGAAGAAAAGAAGAGGAAGAGCGAAGAAATAAGGAAAATTGGTACTCTTATGGCTGGTATGTAGCCGGCTTGTTAGGCGGGTACTTGGTCCTCTTTAGCGATGAAAATCTAAAAAGCAACGTGACAGTTCTGCTTTATTCCATTTACAACGACATTGGACTGACTGGAGTCTGCTGGAAATGGAACGACAACGCACAACAGAAGTTCGGTCTCACAGGGGAGGCCTGCGGAGTGATTGCACAGCAAGTTCAAAAGCTGTATCCTGAGGCTGTTTTAGTGGGAGAAGATGGCTTCCTTCAAGTGCGATATGGAATACTTCATAAGATGATTAACCACGTTAGAGACAAGCGCTGTTAGATTTTATAAGTCCAAGGGAAACTCAGTAGAGCACAGTTGTTTCACTACAAAGTAATAAAAAGGAACTTTCAAACATAACTTGTCGACTTTGCATGCCAAAGGATTAACTGTAATTTCAGCTCGTTAAAGTTGCCTCTGGTTTAGAAACATAACCATAATTTTTTGGCTGATGTATTACCGGTGGGATATTAACCTGTTTTGTCATTTTTATTGTTAAAAACTGTTGAAAGAAGGCGTGAAGTAGTTGAAGTATGTAGTAAATTGAAAATCTATTACACCTTGCAGCCATTGTCAATAAACGTTTTTCTATCGAATTAATAACTTAGGAATATCTCAATTCTTTTATCGAAAACAATTACGAACATATGGAGACGTAATCATTTTGTTAAAGTATTGCCTTGCACTCAAAGGGAGAAGAACCATACTGTTGCCTGTTCCCAGATAAATGAGGCAAAACAATCGTGCCGAGAACTTCCTTTCCAAATTTTGGAAAACAGTAAAGATTCAATGATTGGTGTCATTGGTGAATAAACAGGGATGCATCAAAATGTCATCCCCACCTCTCTCATGTACACTGCACGCTTTGTAACGGAGGTAAAGTTATGTACCGCTTCTAAGAGAGCTACAACATTGTCTAAAGCATGTATTTAAGTTTTGAATTTTCCAAATCTTGCTGGTACAATCTTAAATTTTTCAAATGTTGCCGGCAAGATCTGAAAATTCCAAAACTTGCAGGCAAGATCTTGAACTTTCTAAATCTTGGCAGCAAGATCTTGACTTTTCCAAATCTCAGTTGGCAGCAAGATCTGGAATTTTGCAAATCTTACAGGCATTATTTTTTTTTGGAACTTCCTCCAACTGTAAGCTGGAGTTTATGCTGACAGACAAGCTCCACCATAATTCTGCAAAACCCTTGACGGAAATTTGCCCACAGAAAAAGTTTTGATCAGAATTCCCATAATGATTTTCACCATTTAAGGGCCTGTTTACATGGAGGTGGGGGACCCCAGATAGGTGGGGTAACATGTGCCGGGTCACCCCACCTATCAGGTAAATCAAATTAAAATGAGAGATTATATGGACAGGCAAATTACCTCACCTACCTGGGGTCCCCCACCTCCATGTAAACAGGCCCTTAGTTTAATACTTTACCAAAATAGTCAAACCACCCATAAAAGACCACCCTAAATACCAAGAATTAAAGGTCACTTAAGAAAATGAAACGAAAGGAATCTCTTCCAGGAAAAAAAGGTTTGTGATAACTACTGTTCTCCCAAGAAAATTTACACTTATGGGTCATTTCGATACAATAATTTATTATACAGGATATAATTGTCCATTTGAAAAAAAAAGAAAGAAAGAAAAGAAATAATATTTACAAGAGCAAAGTTAATTTTATACACCCTTGTTCTACTTGCCAACTTTGTACCAAATAATAGGAAAAGCAATCTAAGTTGATTCATCATGTGGGTCACATAGCCATCTGAGAAGCTTGTTGTTTATTACCTGTGGGAGCGTTACAGAGGGGGTACCGAGCAGTACCGAGCTTGAATCAAAATTTGAATGCAACAGCTGTAAATAGTAAACACTGATCTCATAGAAACAACTGTAGATAAAGTATGTGGAGAACTAAGGCACAATTTGTTGCTAGAGTATTCAGGTTGGGGTCACTTTCAAAATATGTAAAATTTATGGGGGGTAATTTCCAAAAAGCTAGAAGGATGAATTGGGGGGTCGGTTTGAAAATCTTCTAAGCTTTCTCAAAATGGACGCCCCTCCTCACACGTAACAAATGACTAGCTCCTGAATTATACTGTTGAGTGCTAGTGAAATGACTTTGCTGCGATGTGACTTGACATCCGTAAGAATTTTTTTAAACATTTTAAAAAACTGCACATTGGCCTGGAATATCTAAAACATTGCAATCTGGACTCTAAGACTAATGTATGTAGCATAAAAGGCAAATATTTATCTCATGGATTAAAAATAATCTTGAGCTTGATTCATCCTAAGCCAGGCATCAAATAAGCGAGATTATCCAGAACCTCTGCCTGTTGAAAAAAATAAGAAATTCAAGTCACTTGGATTGGTTGTTTACCCACCTCAGAACATGCAATGTTATTCTAGACAACAACTGTTTCTTTGAAATGTCATAACATTCACGTATATCAACGCCTAATTGACAATTAAAGTAAGGCCATCACACACATGTAACCTCCAGCGGGGCGACAAACACCAGTTGCCCCTCTCTTTAAAGGAGCTGTGTCACGAAATTCAGCCAAAGTAGGAAATTGCAAAATGCCCGGTAAATTAAGAGAAACATAAAAATAACCGCTTAAAACTTTAAAGGAAGGTTAAAATAACATAACAGATACAACAGATGCCATGGATGGGCAAAACTGAGGAAGATTGAAACGGATTGACATTAGGGTTTTTGAAAACTGTTCAGCCTAACAGTTTTTCAAAGTTGATCCCTGCTGCTTGCGACTTCAAAAATAATGCTCTGGAGACATATTTGTTTGTCTCGGATCTCTGATTTGTCATTTAGATGTAATTTCTTTGCTTACTTTAGCGATTGAGGGCGAGTAATTGGCAAACTTTAACAAAACGAACCGGACTGCCGTGACACAGCCCTCTAATAGTTAGACCAAAAGTGATCTTAAGCGACCTTTAAGTGACGACCAATACAGGTTCCGTGGTCATCAAGTCCTTCATTCTCATGATCACCATGTTTGTTTAAGCAGAGTCACCATTAGGAGAAACTAGATGCTGATCAAAATAAAAAAAATCCAAGTACCTGAGTTTTCGGTGAACAGCCATTCATTTCTGGTACTTGAGATGTAAGAAATAGTAGTGGTGAAATAGCACACAGTGCACTGTCTAACAACACCGACAAGCTGCCATGCACTTCTCCTGGGTCCTGAAAAAGAACATCGACTTGTCAAGACAACGAAAACAAACAAAGCTCATAATTTTAAAGAAAAAAAAAACAGCACAAAGAGGGTCAGACTGCCCACACAGGCCATAAATTTTAAGCAGGCCATTCTATCAAGGTTTCCCGTTTGTTTGGGCAGCTGTGTGACTTCTGTCTGTCTGTCCCATAAAAGGCTTTCTGTAAGGAAGGTGGAACTCACTTTCCCAGTGATTTTTGTGTGCATGCTGCACCCTACCGAAGACAAGTTTAAAGATTGTACTGTTCTTTGTTGGGACGAGGGGGATGTAATCCAGCGGTATAAAAGAGACAAAGTCAACAGGCAGACAAGATTGTGTTTGGTGTTCAGAGGACAAACCGACATGTCTCACCCAGCAGACCAGCATTCTGCGATGAAGTATTTCAAAGTCTAATCCCATCCCCACTCCACCCTCTCACTCTAGTATAACTTCTACACACCTGTACCCTGAGACACGCTCCAATTGTCCCGAGGGACTCCCCCAGAAGTTGCAAGTGTGCTGCTAAGTCAATAGGCTCAGCTTTGTCATCCTTTACTTTTGGTGCAGGTGTGGAGACAGCTTTGGGGGTTGCTTGAAGTCCAAGTGATTTCCTGAGCTCTTCTGCTTTCTTTCGCCAATGCTGCAAAAACAAAAGAGATGTTTAACTGTTTTACCCCCTGATTTCATTATGACAAGAATATTTGTCACTTTAATTTTTAAAGCTGTGGATGAAATCCTATGGTGTCACCATTCTTTGACAAAACTTTTCCACTGTGCCATAGGATTGATTTTTCTGTGGCTTCTTTCACTGTTTGTGACCTGCTTTGTGGCCTGTGAAAAGTTACGGGTTTTTCATCATGTACTAAAGCAACTGTTTTGTTTTACTTTGCCAACAAGCTGTTCTCACTATTTGTTAAAAAAACAGCAATATTTAGATTACCATTGAATTTATATACCTGCTTATCTTCTTCACTGAGGTTGTTCCATGCAATGCCCACCTTTTTGCTGATTTCAGTAAACTCTAAAAAAACAAAACAAGAAATCATTCTGGAAATTTCTTGGAAAAGAGAGGATAGCCTGTAAATTTACTGCCTCCTTTTATGTCTCACCACCACACAATGATGTTTTGTGAGAGGGATGCCTAAACTATGGTCAGGTTTAATGGGATGAAGTTTATCACACCACCAAGAATTTGGCTTATGTGACATGTACAGTGTACAAATGATTATTGCATGCTAAGGTATCACCCTTTATTACATGTATGCACTACAACATGGATTTAGCACTAATGCAGTCCAATCGCGCAATGTATATTCAGGATTGAGCAGTAACGGTTGTTGCAACATGTTATGTCCTGTACCATTATAGTTAGAGTTGTACGCTTGGAAACATTGATGCTTGATAAAATTTAATGACTGTACTTGCAGTGAAAATTGCGTGAAAAAGGCTTACCTAATCCTGGATTTTCCTCAGCAATTTTCTTGCGATGTTGCTTGCAGAATAGCAAATAGGATGTCACAACCTTAGGCTTCTAAAGATAAAAATCATTTCCATAAGAATAAAAATATTGTTTTCCCTTTATTTCCTACGTCAAACTTGGCTAAAGTTAAAAATCTTTAACTATATTGCTTTAACTCAAAGTTCTTGAGAGCAAAGTGTTTTCCCATCATTACACACTGTTAAACTTTTCATTCCTACACAAAAAAAGGGGCAAGATGATTTGTCATACTAAATCAAGTGAGGTTAATTTGTATGTGAATTATACAATATTATTGTTTTCATATGAAAGGGTGAACGCTATGTAATTTTTGCAATCCCAACTGAGTCACTTTCTATTCTTATGAATTGACCCATTTTTTATATCGAATGAAGAACACTTTACTTTTCATTTGCGGTACAAACATTCTGGTACGTTTGCTAACTGTAAATAGGAAGAACTGTCTCACCCCAAAAAATCCCAAAAATGTGCCACCCCATTCTAGTAACTCTGTTGAAAATGCGACCCCATAATAGTCAATCCAGTGTAAAAATGTGACCCCATCCAGCGGCACATCCCCTTTAGCCTCTTATAAGGGAGTACCCCCCGCCCCCCCTTCCCCACAGGTGGGAGCAGTGTCTCCTTTTGTCTTCTTGAGTGAGGAGAATAAAAAGAGGCTCCTCCTGAATTACGTCAAGCCTTTGAGGTTGCTGAAGCCCAAACTTCTGGACTGATCAATGTTGTTCTCTGTCATCAAACTGGTTATCCAAGTGCGAGCATTTGTTTATTGATAAACAGATGGTCACAACTCAGCGATTTTGTTACAAATAGTTATGGTGAGTCCTGGGACTCATCTTGTGAACAAATCATGAGTCCCACTCCAGAACCATTGAGTCCCAGTTCAAAAAAAACAATAATTCCTACATTGAAAATGCTTGGGCCTTTATGTGACCAGACAGATAAAAGATTTTCATTTGTAAGGCACAATGAAGACTAAAAGAAATATGTGTCGTTAAAAAACAGCCACAAGAACAGCCACAGAAATCACACGAACAGCCTGTGGATATTCTACAAAAACATCTTCAGATCCATCTATCAATCAATCTTTGCATCCTTGGGAATTTTTATGTGTCACGGATGCAGGATGCAGAGGTAACAAAATCACTGTAACTGAGCTTACTGTACCAAGCACAGGGCTATTAGGCCAGGCTTCAAGACTGTATCCCAGCAACAAGTTGCATATGCTATCTAACTCAATTGATGCAGTCTTTCTTGAGTATGCCAAAATCAAGCAAGTGGAAGAAAGGCTCTGCTACCAGGTTACCTTCCTTCCCAACAATATCATTGATTACAAGTTCAACATACCTCTGGAGTCTTGCTGCCTTTTTTTGGAGTTGCACTTGCCTTTCCTTTTGTACTTCCTGTTGAGGGAGCTGCCTTCTTTTTCTGATTACCTGATTTAGCTTGCAAAGTTGTCGGCTGGCCACTTGTCTTCTTTTCTGCAGCTTTGGAGCCTGATGGAAGCTTGTCTTTCTTAATCACTAATTTTACGTGTTCACTGTCAGATTGAGGTGACGACAAATCTGTCTTATTCGCTTTCTTTTTCTTTTTCTCTTTTTCCTTTGCGGGTTTTGTAGACTTGACTTCACCATTCTCCACTTCACTAAGTCCTGCACTCTGCATTAGTCCAGGGCCATCTGCATTTGTTTTCTTTTTCTTTTTCTCTTTTTCCTTCGCGGGTTTTGTAGACTTGACTTCACCGTTCTCCACTTCACTAAGTCCTGCACTCTGCATTAGTCCAGGGCCATCTGCATTTGCTTTCTTTTTCTTTTTGTCTTTTTCCTTAGCGGGTTTTGTACATTTGACTTCGCTGTTCTCCACTTCACTAAGTCCTGCACTCTGCATTAGTCCAGGGCCATCTGCATTTGTTTTCTTTTTCTTTTTGTCTTTTTCCTTAGCGGGTTTTGTGGTCTTGACTTCGCTGTTCTCTGCTTCACTAAGTCCTGCACTCTGCATTAGTCCAGGGCTATCAGCAGCCATCTCAAGATCAATCTTCTCGGAAGACAGACCCTTAAATTTGATGGATATTTTCTTCTTTTTTTCTGCCTTTTTACTTTCATCAGCCTCTGTATTATTTTCAGATGATTTTGCTACAGATTTCTTGTGATGTGATTTTTTGGGAGAGCCATCATCATGGCTTCCTGAAGAATGTTTGTGTTTGTGATGATGATGGTGGTGGTGGTGATGATGATGATGGTGATGTTTTTTGTGCTTCGTTGAATCTTCAGTTTGAGGAAGATGCAACTTTAAGACAATTGGCTCTTTTTCAGCAGATTCACTTCCAGAATTACTCACATCTTTTTCTGATTTCTTCTCCTTCCTCTTAACTTTCTCATCTTTTCCTCGTTTGTTTTTGCCAGCCAATCCTTTTCTCTTATCCTTCAAACCACTAGTGCTTACATCAGAAGAAGTTCCTGCGCCATCAGCAATTTGCTTGGCAATGTCACTTGATGAAAATGCATCTCTTTTTGAGTCCATACTCTCCTGTTTTATTGTCGAATCTTTATTCACTGACGGACTTTGCTTTGCAGACATATCACTTTCTTGCTTCTTTTTATTTGATGTCTTTGCTTTGGCACCCTTGGGTGTTTCCACAGGTTCACTATAAAAGACCGGCTCTGATTTTACTGAGACTTTAACACTGCCTGCACTTTGCCTTGAAGCAGGGTTTTTTTCTGTGGAAGTAACCTTTTTCTTCACAGGTTTACTTTTATGTCTACCAGAACTTCCTTCATCATTTTCTTCTTTCACATCACTTGAGCGTTTCCTTTTGTGAGTCAACTTGGATGGACTTTGAGTCTTTATTTCTGTCTTATCAACTTCTAACCCTTCAAATACTTTGCCATCTGATATTTCACCTCCAAAAACAGAAGCCCATTTTACACCCTCTTGAGAAGATTTTTGCTTACTTGTATGACTGATTGGTTGTCCATTACTACTTCTCCGTTTCTTGAGCTCTCTTGTGACACCGTCTCTTTGATCCTCAGCTGAAGTCCTTGAGATACTTCTGTCACCTGCATGTACTTTTTCTGGAAGACCAACATCTCCTGTAGTTTCATCTGTACCTTCATCGCCTTCTAGAAGTGAGAAAGTTCTCTTTGGCATGTGGCCACGTGAAGAAACTCTAACTTTTGGTGAGGGCTCATTGGTAGTTGCTGATGCATTCTTTGGCGGATCCTGCACATTCTGCTGACTTCTTTCTTCTGCCGCTGATAACCTCCTCTTGATACCAAGTTTTGGAGTCCTTGTCTTTGAAGGTGTTTGCTCTGGTGTAGTTTGTTTGAATTCCTTTGCATCAACGCTGTCTTTCTCAAGTAAAGGAAAATTCTTTTTTGGCACATGACCCCTTGATGAAGACCTTACGTTAGTCAAACTTGAATCTACAGTTTCACTTTCAGCAACAGAGGAGCCTGATATTCTTGATTTTACCTCAACATTTTCCTCCTCTTCCAGTAAGGAGAAGACCCTTTTTGGTACAGGGGTCCTTGATGAAGACCTCACCTTAGGTGAGGCCTCATCTGGGGTTTCTTTCTTGACCTTTGTGTTTGAGGGACCTTTGTCATTTGGAGTCATCATGACTCCAGGGTTCTTAGGGGTTACATTTCCGTCGGATTTTCTCTTTGAAGCAATATTTTTTGTCATCTTTCCAACGCTGCTTTGCCCAGCTCGACCTGTGTCTTGAATCTGCTCCTTTGTTTGTTTACTTGAAACAGCTGATTCTGTTTCGAGTTCTTTCAGGAAATCTTGATAACTGCGCCTCGTTTCTCTTTTATGGCCGTCATCATACGTAACCATCTTTCTCTGTTTCCTATAAATTGAAGCGTCGCTTGTCGACGTTGTTTGTTGAAGGTTTGTTGATGAAGAGGAATAAAATGAACAAGATTCCCCTTTATGAATCAAGCTAGAATCGCCTGAATTTGAAGACACGTCCGGAGTTCTACTGATTACTGAAGTTTCTTCATCATCAAACACTTTAGGTTTTGGAGTCCTTGATGACCTTCTGACGCCTGCATCACCGTCACCGAGAGAAAGACTTCCTTGAGGACTGTCGACATTGTTGTCAAATCCAGTTTGTGATTTTGATCGTTTCTTTTGTGGGACAACTGACGGAGAGAAATCATCATCTTCCCCAGTCTGTCTTCTACGTTTAATTGCCTTTCGATTGGACATTTGATCACTTGTTTACACTAAATTTTTCTCCAGAAAATTGGAACTACATAAAACAAAGGAAAACCGCCATGTTGGTGAAAGTGGCTGGCTGAGTGGGACTAAGTACCAATTCATACAATCACTTCCAGTCTCTCTCGTATTTCTGGTCATCATGGCGGCGTTTTCAGTTTGGACAGTTTGTTGTTCTTTTTTCTTGCTTTAATACGCTTTGACGTAAACTTGGGATTGTCACTGACGCACCAAAATGAGCACTACAGATATAAAAAGTGAGAAACTACTTCCTCTCTTGAAATGTGCCGCGAGTGCATTTCTCTTTACTTTGCCTTTAGCACAGCTGAAACTTTCATCTTGTGTCTGTAGATTTGATAGGAAGACTCACAAACCAGAATACGGAAAGTCAAAGAACCGGATGCAAGAAATGTGGCTATAGTAAGTTTATTACTTATTTGCCGTTATTTAGGAAGATACCTGACCGTGTGTTAATTTTTATATCTTAAGCAGAAACTTACCCGTGCCATTAATATATTCTTTTTAATAGTACGTTGCTTTCCTCTCGCGATTAAGCTTAAGCTTATATTAGTGTGAATGGATATACACATACTAATGTAAGAACTGCGATGGCATCAAGCCTTCAGTTGAAAAAAAAAAACCTTTGGCTTTCTCCCTCCTGTGTTCTATTCTAAATTTAAAATATTCATCTAAGGCTTTTACAGCACTGGTAATGTTAGCCTGAGAAAACATTGACAACCAACATTTCATGATGCCGCCACTGTATTCCCCGTGAACTGATGTCTGAGGTCATGCTGCTAGAGAAATTTGCTTTAACTAATCAGAAGCACCACCTACATCTGGGTAGTGATGCATCATCAGTATGGAATTTCTTCAGTCATTCTTCAAACATCATTTTGGAGAAAAACCAGTGATGGTGTCATGAAAAGTCAGCTATTTTCTTGTGCTATAGAAAAGTAAAAGAATACAATATTGAGGAGACTGAAAATTTGTAGGTGTAAAAGTAAAAGAAAAATAAATTCTTAATTATCCTCTCTCCTTGGGGGTTTTCAGGGATAATGAATTTCAAATAAATTTAAATGGAAAATAATAAGGTTAAGAATCCCAGCTGGTAGTTTGAGGCAAGCCAGTTGGCTATTTACAAGCACAGCCGAAGATTTGAACTCGGGACTCGAGAGCAAATCCAGCTAATGGTAAGGGCAGGACTTGAACTTGGGGCATGTGGATAACAAGTCCAGTGCCTTCAACGCTTGGCCACGTTGCCTCCCTAGCATCAGTGATTTTGTTACCTCTGTGTCCTGCGTCCCTAATGCAAAAAAAATCCCCACAGATGTAGAACACAAGAGTCAATGGCATGCATCCTGTAGGGTGCAAAGTTTGATCAATAAATCAATATGAAAATGTTTTTGTAAAATGCCCTGTTCATGTGATTTCTGTGGCAGCTGTTCTTGTGGCTGTTGTTTAATCATGCATAATTCTTTTAGTCTCTGCTGTGCTTTACAAAAGGATATCTTTTATCTGTCTGGTCACATAAAGGCCCAAGCATTTTTAATTTAGAAATTTTTGTTTTTTGAACTGGGACTAAATGGCTCTCGACATGGAGTGGGACTCATGATTTCCATACCAGTAACTATTTGTAACAAAATCACTGTAGTATCCTTCATCATGGTTTTCCCACTAGAAATGGCTTAAATCAGTAAATGTTTCCACCTCACCAGGTGGTCACCTGACCTTTCAATGTCGCAACTTTGTCCGTGTTGATCCGAAGAAAGATGTAGTTGTTGACGTCAGTAGTACTTCTAGTGAGGATGAAAGTGAGAAAGAAGTGAGTGTGAGCTCCACATCAACACCCTCCTCATCCGATTCAGATACAAAAAGAAAGGAAACAAAAACCAAGAAAAGGAAAACAGCGAAAGAAAGAGATGAAAGGGTCTCAAGGTATGTACATTGTATTTTTGCAATTTATTGGTAGTCAGGAAAAAGATAAATATTACGACTGTCATTGTTATTGTCATCATTTTTTTACTATCATCTCCATAAACTACCCTCATCATGATCATCATCACTGTCTTGTATTATTTTTACGTTAATCTGTTGTCATGACTGCAGTCATCATCATCATCATCATCATCATCATCATCATCATCATCATCATCATCATCATCATCATCATCATCATCATCATCATCATCATCATCATCAACATCATCATCATCATCATCATCATCAACATCATCATCATCATCATCAACATCATCATCATCATCATCATCATCATCATCATCATCATCATCATCATCATCATCATCATCATCGTCATCATCACCATTGAGCCACCACAATCAACTTGAGTTACATTCTAATTCACCATGTTCAACGTAATGTATTAATATTTTGGTTTTTTATTTTTTTAATTGATTATTCAACCCACAAAAACTGTATTTTCAGGAGATCTGAATCGCTAGAGAGGACTTTGAAACAGCGAGATGTTCCACGACAAAGAGCCGCCTCATACTCTCCCCCTGCCAAAAAGTAAGGTTTTTCCTCAGTCTCTTTCTTTGTTTCTATGCAAATTTGAAATTGTTCAAGATGATAAAAATGCCTCTTAGTCGGAAATGAGTAACTTGCGGCACAGACATAATCTAACGCTAATTAGTAACGTCTGTGAAGCGGTGATGATATCCTTGTTCTGGGGTCCAACAGAATCAATGAATTACCAGAATGTCATTTTGAATTTCCCTTCAACAGAATGGGCCAATGACAATGGTCCTTTTCAACAGGCCAATCATGGCACGTACTCAAATCCTGGTACACAGGTGGTGGCTCAGAACAAGGACCTCATCACTGTTTCCAGATGGACTTAACTAGAAGTTTAGTTCCATCTGTGGTGCAGACTACGAATTGGAAGTGCACACATCTCAATTTACTAGCTAGTCAGTTCATAGAAAGACTTAGTGTCACAAACTGTATGATGGCTCTTCTGCTCTGTGTTATTGTCCTTTAACATAAGTGTTCATATATTTCAGCCCCAAGAGAGGCCACTCAACAACCACAGACAGTGATGAGGGTAAGATTTAATAATATTTCACTGTTATCACTTCTTTTGTTTTCTGTCGGTAAAATAGTGTCAATCTATCAGATAAATCAAAATGAAGGATCATTGTCAATTTTAATTTCAACTTAGCTTTATCAACTTTTTCCAAGCAGGGAACAGTTAAAACTAAAGAGCCTTTTGCATATTTACATTGTTCATGTAGGTGAAGATGACTCAGATTATAGCAGAAGGAAAAAGAAAAAAACAAGGAGACACAAGTTAGTATCAATATTATTGTGGTGTTGTTTTTGTTTAGAGTTTTTTTAGCTCCTTTGAAACTGCCACCTGGTTAGCTCATGTGGAGAAAAAGTTTCTTGTCTAAGGAAACACAAAGCTTGAACCTGAACCCACAGATCTTAAGGTGCAGAGCCGTCACTAAGGGCTGAGTCAGGGATTTCCCCCAGCTTCTATGAGTGTGACCCTTGACTACTGTAAAAAGAAAAACAAAAGGAATTTAGAACCAAAAGAACTTCCAATCTACTCAATCTCCAGTATACTAATTGCACATACCAAGCACCTTTAAATCCGAGTGACAGCCTCAAGGGTGTTAACTAGCATGTCATCCGGCTTCTACGCGGTCTCCCGCTCAGCACACTGGCGCTTTCCCAACTGAGCTAACTGGGCGGTTAAGGGGAGTTAGACTTAATTTCATGATAAGTACTATTTCCCAACATTATTTTTGTTTATTACAAACAGAAAAGAGCGTACAAGGGATAAACACCACAGCAAGAAACATAAACGCAAAGAAAAGAGGAAAAGAAAGAAGAAGAAAAGCAGAAAACAAGATTCCTCTTCAGAATCAGACTGAAATTATACTGCATTTTGCTATTGATGGGATCACCATGTAATCCCTACTCTCGTCTTCAGCAAGACAGATATTCTATGACTTCTCATCGCTCACAAATGACAAAAATAGGAAGCACAGTGTGATTTGTTCCTTGGTGCTACTACAGAAGAACCCCGGTAACTCGAACTCTGAAGGGAAACAAAAAACAGTTGGAGAAAGCGAGGGGTTGAGTTATCAGGGTCAATTGAATCTTCAGTTTTTCAAGTTAATATTGATCAACACGTTTTCTGATACATTTTCAGCACTTCAGTATACAACAGAGTGTAAATTAAACTCATCTCATCAGAAATTGTGACATGATTATGCATTTTTATGATAATACAGGGAAATGACTGTCAAATGTGTACACTGTTTACAAATTGCTGTAGTGTTAGTTCTATCGATTTTACTGATTTGCATGGCAAGAAAAGCTGATGCGATGACATTCGTGGTGAGTTGCAAGAACCAGAATTCAAGTTATCAAGGTAAATTTTGATCAAGGTCAACAAAATTTAGTTTGAGTTAGCAGGGAATTCGAGTTATCCGGTGAGTAAAAGTGAATGAAAAGTAGGGTCAAATCCAAGGGAAATGGCACTTAGTAATAGTTTGAGTTAGCGGGAAGTTCGAGTTATCTGAGGTTATCTGAGGTGTAAGAAAGAGAGTGCTTATTTGACGGAAGGCGTATTAATCTAGTACATTAAATGGCAAACTTGAAGTTTCTTAAAAATTAATTTCAGGGTATGGTACACAATTTTCATTTCCAGTAAATTTTACTGGTCCACCTCATTTCTGGTGTTACTCTTCTCAAACACTATGGTATTAGGTACCATATTTTTATCCTATAATATTCATTCTTTCTTGAGGAGAGGGTTGTGCTTGTTACAAGGAGATACTGTTTTGAGGTATTTTATTTGGATGACACTTCAGATGTATTTCAAGCATTTAAAGTACTCACTTCTACACAACAACTGGCTCTGCTATAATTTATTCATACATATTTATAACTTTGTAGACATGGTCTACCGACAAAAATAAATATACACCAATGAAGAAAAAATATAACCTTCCTTTACATTTGAACTAGTTTCTTACGAACAAATGCATTTTTAATTTAATAGTTTAGAAAAGGGCTTGAAATAAGGTTTGTGTGTCACCAAACTAATGGCAAACTTGTTTTTCATTGGAAAATATAGATTCATATTTAGAGTGGAAAATTACAAAAACTAAATGGCTACAGATGGGTTAGTTATTCCTTAGAATTTTACGAAAAGAAATTTGGAATTTTCTGTGAATTTTCACTTTGGCTACTGTTAGAGTAGACTGTGCCACTGATGAAACTAAACTTCAGGTTAAGTCGATCTGCAAAACAGCACCAAATTCCTTGTTCTAGGCCCCAACCTGTCTTCGCTGTTTTGAGTACATGCCCTGATTAGCCTGTTCAAAAAGCCATCATTCAGTTGGGTAATTAGGTTGAAGGGAAATTTGAAGCACACTTCTGGTAATTCATTGAGTCCACTGGGAGATCTTGGGGCTGCTTTGCAGACATCACTTCAACAACAGAAGGTGTGTGGAAAATCATTTTATCCTTATGATGCTTTTTGCCTGGACAAAATACAACTGTAAGTTCATTGAATGCCATCAAAAGCTTTCAGGAAGATTTCCAATAAGCAAGGCTGTACCTAGGCTTGATTACCAGCTGTTTGGTGTGTCCACAATTTTTTCTCATAAAACACAAGGGCGATACAAACTAGACTCCCTAAAATGACAGGAAATCCAGCCTAGACTGTGCCTTGAGAAAATTATACCTACACCAAGCATTATGATTGTTTTGTGCAAAAACTAAGATTTCCTTGACACCCAAAAGTGCTTCACCTTGCCAGTGAATACTACCTAGAGCTAGTGTGAATAACTAACTTGGTGTTTTAAGATAAAGAGACAAAAATGAAACAAAGTTTTTTCTTTTTTGTTTCTACTTAAATAACAATCTATTATTAAAGAGTTTTTGTAAATTCATTTTATAGAGATTCCATTAAAGGTTCAATAATATCATCGAAGCTTCTTAAATGGGAAATTGTAAGAAATATTTATTTTTGTAAGGGAGAATTTTAACATTTTCCTTTCTACAAAAATCTTCCTCCTCTACAACCTTGAATATCTCACCAGAATACGCTCTTCTCACGTATGGTAATATGCCCGTCTAACCTCGTTTTTGAGTAAAAAATCCTTTGAAATGCTAATCAGACGACGTTTTCGTATTTGAATTTCAAAAGAATTTTTACCCGTAAACGAGGTTAGACGGGCATATTACCATATGTGAGAAGAGCATATTGAGCGTTCTTTCCTCCATTTAAGGTAAAACAGACCTCATGAATATTATTTTTTATTCAACACATAAAGTGCTGTTGATAGCCAGGGCTAATGGAGCCATCCTATGGGCTGGCTTGTTTTAATATTACCCGTATTATGGTTGTCCCATGGGCAAGGAACCTTTGCCAAGATAAGAAACTGTCTGTGACAAAGAGAGTTGGTATGCCTGCAGAATTGCTCCATGCTACTGATCTTATGCAATGGGCAAGCGACTCATTAAATTAATATTCACCTCACCCTGCATGCATTTAATTGCATGGCGCATGTACTACTCAGTCATTGAGCAACGATAACAGGGAGAAATTTATACTGATAATAAAATTATAAGACTGCCAGGCTTTTAATCAGTTATGACATGGAGTGTTATCTCAAATCCACCATCATTGAAGCAGGATTTTCAAGATATGATTTCCACAGATTAGAGAATCTTGCCATGGTAGCTCCCTCGATGACTCTGTGATCGGCTGACCAGCTCACATTGACTATGTACGCCTTGTATACGTTGTCTTTATCGTCAAACCTGGGTAATTCCTGTGAAAATGAAACATAAGTTTGACACTGTGAAAGGTTTGAACACAGGAGTCATTTCATAAGTACGAGTATGATTGTCTGGGTGGAAAACATCTGACATAGGTTTGCAGGTGTTTATACATGTTTTTGATGATACGAACTCTCCAGTGGAACAGCTGATAACATGGGTGCCTGCTCATTGGATGGCAAAAAGAGGATGTCCTTCAACTACATTATATGAACACACTGCAGAGGGATTCCGGGCTGAAGCACTTTATAAAGATCTTCAGTAAGAGATCGACGCTTATGGGGTCAGTTTTCTTCCTGTTGTCTTTTAGGAATCAAATGGAAGTACATGTAAGTATGTAATCTATGCTTTTATAACAGCTAGACTCCTGGCATAGTTCAAATTTAAAATTTAACATTCAAAGTATTGCATTGATTGGTTTCTTCCTTCTGGTTATTCCTTGCCCTAAGGCAAAACCCAAAGTTTAAAAAACATCCACAATTATCAACTTAACCTTGATCAATGTTTAGTCCCAGAATTTCCCGCATCTAAAATTTTCCAGAAAACTTCTGTACCATTTAGTTCTTGTTTTAAAATATCTGAATTTATATACTGAAGACATGGACTGCATCTTATCTAGCCAGCTTGTAAATAATGAACACATCTAAATGCAATTGAAAGAGACATTAAAAGCAATGTCTCATAAACACAAAAGTCTTAATCAAGCCAACGTTACACTGTGTACTAACCTGTAGTCTCCCAATTGCACCAATGGCTACCTCTGGTGGCATGATCACTGGTTTAGCATATGTTCCTCCAATCTATAGTTGATAAAGACAAAATGCACCAAGTTAGTCCATACCAACCTACATGCATGACGTGAGATTGGTTCCGCTACTTTCTGTAATCACAGCTCTAAAGCGTCAACTCCCAGCAGGGAGATTGGTCTAAAGGGTCTTTGCTTTCAAGAGATCCCCCGGGAATCCTAAGCCTATACCAGACCTAGCTTGTGTACAGACCCCCCTCTCCTCAGTAAAAATCAGTTCTACTGAGGGGAGGGGGGTTTTTGTACACAGGCTATACCAGACCTAGTTCAGGTGAATTTTGCAACCCTATACTAGAATATACCCCCCCAACAGCTCCTCTTATCCTAGAGTCAAAATTCTCCAGAAACTACAGCGGTTCTACGTTTCTTAGCTATTAATGTAAATTAAGGTGCGGGTAAATTTAAATTGGCCAGTTTCATATTTTTTAGTGTTTATTCCCAGTTTCCTAGTCTAGACTAAAATCTTCAACCAGCTGATCAGTTTCCTGAAAAATGATACCCTTTCCTAGGAATTATCTGAATTTTATACCCTATCCCAGACTAAACTTCTTGAAAACCATACCCTTCACAGCGGCACATACCTATATAGCCCATATAATATGGCAGTAACCCCCTCCCCCACCCCACCCAGGGGCCAACTCTTATTATTGCATACAGTGTATTTTGAGATAAGCACTCACTGTTCCAATGTTTGATAGAGTGAAAGTCCCTCCTGACAAATCATCTGGGGATAACTTTCCGCTGAGTCCCAGCTGATGAAGTCTGTTAAGTTCAACAGCAATATCAAATACTGATTTATTCTGGACATTTTTAATATTCGGCACTAATAAGCCTTGCTGAGTATCCATGGCAACACCAATGTTGTGGGAACCCTGAAAAATATATACAAACAAATGTTCAGTTCAGAGCTCTGAAAATGGCCAAAGTATTTGTCTGTAGGAGAGTTGGTTTCTGTTGTATGATTTGAAAATGTACAACCTCTCAATGTCCTCCAAAATTTTTTTTTCAGAGTCCTTAACAGCATTTTGACCACACAACTAACCTTGAAAGTAAGATTCTCGCATTCTGCATCCACTGAACTATTGAGTACTGGAAAGTGTAACAAGGCCATGGACGTTGCCTTGATAAATAATGGCATAAATGATAGCTTTACTCCTCTGGCCTGGAATGATTCTTTACTCTGGTTTCTTAACCTGGAAGAGAGGAAAATAGTGTGTGGCCATAAAATAATCATTGTACCATATGATTACTAAACAACTTATCAGGGACGGATCCAGTATTTTTTTTAGGAGGGGGTGCACTCGTCTCTTGCTCTACTTCAACACCAATAAACCACATAGTTTTTTTTTTTGGCAGAATACTAGTTGTATTAGAAAACTGCAGGTCATCTCATGGGGGGGGGGGGGGTGCGCACCCCTTGCACTCACCCCCTAGATCCGCCCCTGACTTATTAACCTTGTTACTTCGAAAAGGTGCCCAAGAAAAAAGAAAAAACAATTAAAAAAACAGTTACTTAGAACTTTTTTCAGGAAAGTGTGCTGTAGAAGAAGTCTCATTAAACAAGCCCAGCATCTCCAGGAAGGGTTAACGAGACAGCTTATCTTCATGGGCATATGTGGGTTTAGTTTGTTGCTGGTTCTTTTTTCGATGTAAGAGGTTTTTTCTGGGTACTCCAGTTTTCTCCTAAAAAAACCAACGTTTCAAAATTCCAATTCCCCGTTGGTATTTAACCCATCTTTATGTTGTTTGTCACCATTTTATCTAGTCTTATGTCGCTGTTTCAAGGCCATGTGACTTGTCGGAATTTTACCTTAACAGCTAATACTGGTGTTTAAAACAATGAAACAGCGCAGACAGAAAAATCCTGTGGAAAATGAACTTTCATCTCATGTAAAAATGTTGTTTAACTTGAAGAAATTTGCATAGCTGCTGATCACGTGAGTAAAAACAATCTATAGAAGGTACTTACTTGCCTGTGTACAAATGCGCCCCTCCCCTCAGACAAAATTGGGGAGAGAGACTCTCTCCCACATTTTTCTTTTAGGGGAGGGGGATGTCTGTACACAGGCTAGGTACTTACCGGACCAGCTCATTTAGAAGTATTTCATCCTTGTAGCCAAAATGAGGGATTGTATTAGATGCAGTCATTACTTTGGCCATAGCTTTTCTAATTCCTCTGATTGGTTCTGTTCTATCCTCCAGCATCGTTTCAGGTCTTCTGACTGGAGTGGGTGGGGCAGTGGGGACTGCTTCTTGTACATCAACTGCAGTGGTCGAAGGAGCTGTAAAGACACAGTTTGTAACAAAAGGTTGGTGAGTCATGGACATTTCTTGTGAAGTCACTTCAATTATCTATACTAAAGACACAGATCCTGACATCCTTGATGTTGATGTTCCCAGAAGATAATCGAAGATCATCACTAGTCAAAAGTTGAAGACTTAATCTAATTAATCTGACTTTTCAATTTCTTCAGTATAAGTTTAGCCTCTAGAATCAAAGTCTGTTATAAAAAATAATTTTCCATTTGCTGCTCAGCTGATAAAACCTGATTGTTGACTGGGTTATAAGTTATTCCAGAAAAAATCCACACTCCCCCAACAGAAGGTAGAGATATGTAATTTTGTAGATTTTGCAGTTTATTGAATTCTAGATTTTTGCTTTTCTGAACATTGAAATTCTGAATTTTGGCTTTTCCAAACATTGGAATTCTAGATTTTGGCTTTTCCAAACATTGGAATTCTGAATAATAAATTGCTTATCCAGTTATTAAAATTCTGGATTTTATTAATAAAGAATTGGCAGCTATATAAAAAAGATCATCTTAATGCCACTAAGAGTGCGAGTTCAACATTGATAATGAATGGAAGTATTATTATGGAATGCTGTATGGGAGGGGATCCAATCCACATTAAGTTCAAACCTGATGACATTGTGATGGCATACTTACCTGCAGTTGGTGCTGATTTCATTTTTTCAATGTAATTCATAATATCTTCTTTCAAGATTCTACCATCTTTGCCTGTTCCTGAAACATCCCCAAGTGTTATCTGGAAAAGCAGCACATGAACCCGAAATTCAAATTAGAGCTTTGCAGTGGTAAAGAGATCAAGGTAGCCAGTGAGTTGGTTTTGTGTCAGAAATACAGAAAGAATGGATGGTCAGCTTTGTAGCTGGGTAAAGGATTCCACTTACATTGTGCTCCATTGCAATCTTGCGCACTGCGGGCGTGGCAAGTACTTTTCCACTACCACTCTTCATCTGTTCTGCAGCTTGTGGGGGAGGGGGTGAGGGAGCCATAGATTGTGATGCTGTTGACTGTGGAGATGGGGGTGGTGGAGGAAGAGGTTCTTCTATAGCATGTGTTGGTTTGGGCTTCTGCTGGGCAGCCATGACATCTTCAGCTGGGCTTGGCACTTTGTCAGCATCTAAAAAATGAGAACAATGATGTGAGAGGTACAGTCTGTACATACTGAACAAAGTTACATCAGTGGAATTCATGTACAATCGATGGTATGTCCCAATAACTGAAATGAGAATTTGAAGCTTTTAAAGGCAAGTCTCAATGTTTTTAGTTACGACACTTTCAGTTTGAAGCTTTTTACCTCTTCAGTCAAAAATGGGAAATATGCATAATTCATCATGTAGTTCTAACTTTGATTCTATGGATGTAATCCTTGAGTGCGATTGAGAGTGACCTTTCAAATGAAAGCTTCTGAGCAGTACTTTCCTGTAGCACTGCATATCATGCCGTATAAGGTGAGTCTGTGCAAGAAATCCTTATAACCTAATAATAACCTCTTCAGCAGTACTTTCACATGGGGCTAGATTTAGCACTTACTATTGCACACACTCTGCTTGAGGACACTAGGTTTGCCACTGTTGGAGAACTGAGAACAAGAATGCTGGAGAAATGTGACTGGCAAGAGATGGCACTCAACAGGCAAGGGATGGCAATTAACCAAACTAACTAAGCTAATGCACCAAATTACAGTGAGGCTTTTCAGCAAAATTTAATTACAGACACTCCTTGCAATAGAGGCAGGGTATAAACTTACTAGTCTCAGTGGAGGAGGTAATCTCTATATCCACCAGGGGCTGTCCAACTTTAGCTGTATCATCTACTTCATAATAAAGTTTGGTGATGATTCCATCAAAACGACTGGTGATGGTAACAGATGCCTATTATATCAACAAACAGAATGAAGTTTGTTTGTCTGTAATCTGAACGTCCACAATTATTGTAACTAAATGTTAGGTGAACATTACGGGCTTCGTATAGCTTGAGGTTAATAATTAATTGGCTGTTTTCTCAGCTCTTACGCAAACTGATCTGTAGAGTATTAAAAAATCTCTACTTTTTCCATGTACGCAAATATATGCTTGAACTTTCTTCTTTGAAATGCTACTAAGTCAAACTAACTCTCTCAAACTGTTTCAGAAAACCAACTACTCATGGTCAGTGTTCTAAAAATTCTAACAAAATACTACAGCCAGAGAAAAAAACAATAATATCAATACACTACAGTAGAATCCTGATTTCTTGAACCCTCACTTTTTGGATTTCACAATAATTTGAACCAAACCTTGCTTTCCCTTCACCACATAAACACTGTAATTTTACTAGAACCAACGTGGTTCAAGAATTTGAGACTTAACTGTTATTATATATTCACTGAAATTAAAATGTATATGCTGTGGGTTGCCTGTACCTCACATGGACAGCTCTACCAACCTTATCACTCTGTACTTCACAAATGCTGTCAAACTGACTGACATGATCACCTGGCTTCACAAACCTAAAGAGAAAACACGAATAGGTCTCTTCTCTGATCTAAATTAACAGAATCCTCAATAATTTTGGTTTTTAAACCTGATTCCAATACAATATGATACTAAGCATTTCAGCAGAAGTACACTAAAAATTAACCTTTTCACGGACAAATAAATAGCAAAAAAAAAAAAACAAACATAGGATTTTGTCCTCAGACTCCAAAGTAAGAGTTACTTAGAAATTTCATTATTCACTCTGGCATAAAAGGGTTAAACCACATCCAGACCGGAAAATTTTGATGTGGACTAAATCTTGCAGTCTCAAAAAAAGACACTCATGTCTTTACACATATTTTTAAACTTGCATTTATCTATCCAGAGATTAAGAATAATTTCTTTTGCCAGATTAAATTATATATCAGTTTTATTACTATTTAATTCACAGATACAGGTTGCAAAAAAGGTATAAGAGAGCATCTCATACCATTCTTTGATTGTTACTTCAGCAATTCCTTCTCCTATGTCAGATAATTTGAATGGCAGAATTTCTCCATTCATACCTTAAAACAAACAAACAAACAGATTATCAGTACATAACAATCACACCCATACAAACTAATAAATGATTTACTCTGTGACTGGAATGATTGAAAAAAAAATTGATGGTTGCATGGGTAAGTAGCAAAACAAGATGAGAATGCTCTTTTGCCAGTCCAGCATTTCTAATCAAATTAGTTGTAGCATATTATCAATGAGAAAAAAGTTATTGCCTGATATATTAAAAAGTACGGAAGGGTTCTCTCCAATAACTAGTTTTCCCGTCAGGTACCTTATTATTCTTTAAATTTTTTTATATGTTTTAATTTGTAACCAATTGTACCGTGCAAACTGTTCACTTGAATGACACAAATAAGTTTGTGTTAATGAAAAAGGAACCCTTTTCAAGATATGTACTCTCAAAACCCTATTAAGAAAAATTCTACCCCTCCCCCGACACACCCCCAACAAACTTAGAAACTTTTACGAGTTTTTGTAAAGATCTGTCACTGAGAGGGCGGTAAGATAATACATATAGAACGCCAAATTGTTGATGACTGGTAAAAGTAAAAACAGAAATGAGTTAAAACAAGATCACCACACAAATCGAGATGACAAAATAATTTTATTAATGTTCAGCTGATAATTTAGAGGAATGTTCAAACAAACCTGAGGTTGTTCTTAGAAATCGCAAAGCCTGTCCTTGGTTTACCATCCTCTGCAAGTTTAAACGGAATAGGACACAAGCTTATTCTTAGAAAAATAATAATAATAAAATATTGGAACAAGATTTCTTGAATACTCGAGATTTACCTTATCAAAACTGATCGCGTTCAGCTGGAAGGATGCATGAGGCAAAATTGATCGCGTCCTAGCAAGAATTGGCCGGCTCTGAAAAAAGTAAGTCGTCATTTCAAAGAATCAAGGCAAAGAAACTTTTTGGTAGCAATGATCGTCTTACTTGTGTGCAAAGAAGGCGAAGATTCCTTCTGAAAGTCAAGTTTCGTAACAAGGTCAGTCTGGACGCCATCTTGAATTTGATCCACGTGGAGTTGTTTTTACGGCTGCGCTTCCAGGCAAAGCCGCTGTTCGGTCTAGCTATGTTGTCACTGTCACATAAAGTTTGTAAGGAAAAGTAACTATTTCTCTCTTTTTTGGACATCATGAGCAATATATACATCCAGGAACCCCCTACAAATGGAAAGGTAAGATGCTTATGTCCATAATTATTAGAAAATAAACTGATGTCGATCTGATCGACATTGGGCATGGTTTCATTCAGTACTTTTTGTCTCCTTTTCAAAAATTTGTAAACTATTAAAATAATTATTTGATAAATTAAATTTTGTAATTTATTTTAGGTGCTTCTCATCACAACATGCGGTGAAATTGATATTGAACTGTGGTCAAAAGAAGCTCCAAAAGCTTGCAGAAATTTCATTCAGCTCTGTTTAGAAGGATATTATGATGGGACTATCTTTCATAGAATTGTCAAAGGTAAAGCACACCTTCAAAAATAATATTTATGGTGAAACTGTACAAAACGGCAACTTTAATTATATAGCTGAATCCTTGAGCAGGCAAGATAATGCGAATCCTGTGTTCTGATTGGCTACTGGAGCAGGCAAGATGGGTCCATCTAGCCTGCTTGTGATTTTCCGTGTTGGCCCCGCAAGAAATTCTCCTTTTTGGCCGTGTAAAAAATCCCTTATTAACCAAGCTTGTTCAGTCAAGATGGCTATATATTTCTCTTATGCTTTTTTGCGATTTTATTGACCGAGACTAGAAACACTAAAAAGAACTTGGCTGATATATATGTTGTAGTTAATTTTCTTTCTCAGGTAATTTTTCTTTTTCTTTTGTTTTTGGGTGTGGTAGTGTACGCTAATGAAGTTGAAACAAAAGAAAAATAAAAAATTACCTGAGATAAAAGATTAACTACATCATGTCGGGTCTTGTGATACCATTGTGAAATAACGGTGAATTCAGAAATAGTGATACTACTGGATGAGGGTATTTTCAACGATGGTGGTCTCACATTGGCTTTCAATCTCTTAATCCATACCAAATATCTTAAATGAAAAAATGAATGACCTGAAAATAAAAAGAATTATTTTTTTAGTGAAAACATGATGGAGAGTCTCAATGAAATTTCCAGTGTCGTCATGAATGTTGTGCATGCTGTTCATGTACTCTGGAGAAATTATTGGTGTTTCTTCCCAATCCATGAAATCAGCTTCAAACGTCACACTTGACAACAGGCCAACTGTTGGCCTTCTGTCAAGTGTGACACTTCATCTTAGCTTGGTGTTTTTATGGTGAGCGTTAAATTACCTGGGAGTTGGTTTAGCATCTCTTGTCATACACTGTAAGTCATGCATCTTTTCTGATTCTATTTCAGGATTTTGTGTCCAAGGAGGAGACCCAACAGGAACAGGAATGGGTGAGTAAGCAACTTGTTTTTCAATAAGAACCAAAGTATGGAAACCAAAGTATGTTAAACCAATAATGCAACCCAGAGCTACATGTATGTTGATGACTCAGTCTTGTTAGGGATGATCATCAGTAGTGCATAATCTCTCTAAAAACGTGTAAAGCACAAATATCTAACAGAATGCAGACCAGTAGAGGCAGAGTGCTCAATCATAGCCTGCAAGCAAGCTCTCCATTTGGGGGAGTCATGAGAAGTCACTTCAGAGCAGCAAATGAAAGGAGATGCAAGTGCAAGGGATGGGAAAAGACCTTGCGTTTCACTCATGTGTTCTCTAGCAACTCGTTTTGCTCACATAAATGGAGAGCTAGCAGGCTAGCCCAGTCATCTCTATAATTATTCTGCCCATCGAACTAAAAATTTTACTGCTAAAAATTATTAGCATTATAACAAGTGAAAGGAGGTTCTTTTTTCATAGTGCTAACATTTTTATAAATGTTATTACAGGAGGGGAGTCCATTTATGGTCAACCATTCAAGGTGATTTTTATTAATACTATTTCTTTGTTAAACTGGTAATCATTGAATATTATTGTACTGTAATGATAAGATTTGATGATGATGATGATGACAATGATAATGATATTAATAATAAATTGGGTAAATTTCAGTGGTGGACCATGTTTCAAAATTCATTGTGAGTGGCATTAAGTAATATATAACAAATTTCAATTCCAATTTTATATGTTACTGGTCAAAATTAAATTCAGTTCTAAATTCTTTTAACGTAGGTTGATTCTCAATTATCTTTGTCTCCAAGACCTTATTATTCATGAACTAGGACTAGGAGACAAAGGAAACCGAAAATCAGATTAGGTTAAAAGGTAACTTGGATATAATTTTTAACCTGTAGCATACATGTATACATATAAAAGATCAAAACATCTCATTACTTGCAACAGCAAGCCAGTTGGCACTTTAAAAGTGTGATGAACATTTGACCAACTTAATATAGTTAAGAAAACTTTGGTTATTTGTAAGGATGTAACAATACATTGAGCTATAGATTAATTGTGATATTAACGCCGTAATAGCGATGAATCGATAGTGAAAATGAAACATCAATAACAAATGCGGTTGTGTAGTGAACTATCAATAGTTTTGATAATTTCTATACTTCTAACATTTTAACTGCTTAGGAAAAATAAAGACACCCTTTTTTACCCATCTTTGATTCTCAAGGTCACATTAACGGTTAAAAAAGAATGTTTTGGAGTCTTGGTTCTTGAACCACTTTGGGTCTAATGTTAGAGGGGGGTTATATAAATTGCTGAGTTTCATTCAAACTTGAAACATGGCTGCCAATTTTGTAATTGTTGCAAACAAAAAAGGAAAGGCTGAAAACTATCGCAATACTATTGCAATAGTACCTCCGCTATTGCAATGCTATCGCAATATCCATGTGACATATTGCAATACAATTGCGATAGTTAAAATTTCCCCAATAGTCACCCTAGTTATTTTGGTTAGATTGGAACTGATGCATTGACCATCGACCAAGTTTATGCTGTATTACTTTCTTACCCTTAGACCTATATTTTTTATAGGATGAATTTCACCAAAGATTACGGTTTGTACGTCGAGGGTTGGTTGCTATGGCTAATGCTGGTCCTAACGATAATCAAAGCCAGTTCTTCTTCACCCTTGGAGCCACACCCGAGTTGAATGGAAAGCACACAATTTTTGGAAAGGTAATTTTAAATCTAGCCTGTATTAAAGAGGATGTTGTAGACTGTCATAACTGTATTAGACGATCAGGTACTGTTTTCTGTTTTGTTTCTCTTCTAAATCTTAAATACTGGTATGCTGAATGCTGTGTAAATTTTACCTGTCAAGGTTGCAGGAAATACAATTTACAACATGATTAAGATGGAGGATTGTGAGGTTGATGGAGATGACAGGCCACTGTTTCCACCAAAAATCAAGAAAACTGAGGTGTGATTAAAAGGTGTTCATGTAATATATCAAACATTCGACGCAGTGTTTCATCACCAGATGAAACACCGAGAAGAGAGTTGAAAATACGACGCGCAGCGGAGTATTTTTGACGAACTTCGAGGTGTTTCATCTGGTGATGAAACACTGTGTCGAATGTTTGATATTTCTTCTCAAACAAAATCATTTTTGAAGGAGAAATTAAGGATGCAAAAATGAGCAGTTTTTCATCTGATATCCAAACACTCATTAAACATTCATTTCCTTTGAATTGTCTTTATGAATTATTAATGAGTTTGAGAAGTATCTATCATAATGTCCATTGCTTTTTTCAGAAAATAGTTTAAAAAGCTGGTGGAGAAAATTCTATTTTGCAAGACTTTGGGAAATATTTGTGCTTATTGCACAGTGTAGAGGTCTTATCTCTCAAAGCAATACTGAAAAAGAGCAGGTGGATGCTACACTTGATTAGTCCATAGAATGTTCGGAGCTCGTTAGTCATTAGCTGATTTACTGTAGGGGTATCTGAAAGTGCATAAACATCCCACTGTTTTTGGCGGCTGTCACTTTGTAGCAGGCGAAGGGGGAAATTGGCAGGAATTATATATGTTAACTGTCTGCTGGAGTGTAGAGGAACTGAAATATTATGTAAATAATGGTTATAAACTGGAGATGTTGTTCAATGAAAGCCTACTTAACTGACTGAGATTAACTTTAAAGTCCTTGAATTTTCTACAGAAGTCCTCGAATATTATTGAAAGCCCCTTGAAGAAAAATAGCCTTTGTTAAAAAAACTAATGTGTTTTGTGCAAAGGAATGATTGAAAGGACAGCTGTACGCAAATTTTCTTGGTGATCATGAAAGTGTGTTTTCTTATGATTTCAATGTTCCAGCATAGTTCATTTTCTATTATTTGAAGTACCCTAGGAACTGTGCCTTCCCGGGGGGAAGTATTGCACTGAGTAAACCCCCTCCAGCTATGAATAGGCAATTTTACAGTTATGTGCTCAGTGCCATGGCCTTTGTATAGAAGCAAGGCTATGGTGACCTTTTTTTTAAAAAAAACCTCCCTGCTTTTCTTGTACAAATCGTGTTATTCTTATTATGAAAAACAAGAAGGTTTGTAACAAAACAAGGTCACCGCCAGCAGCCTTGCTTCTATTCAAAGGCCAGGGTACTGGGCACACAACTGCAAAATGGTCTATTTGAAAGGTCTTTACTTCATGCCATTCTATGTCAAATTACAGGGAAAAGAAGTCCTTGAAAAAATTATGTTAGTCCTTGAAATGTGCTTGATTTTTTCCCCCAAAATTCTGTATGAACCATGGTTCACTCTTTATTACAATATTTATATAAAATTTGTGTTAGTATACTAAGCAACTGCTAACTGCTCTGCTACTGGCCTTTCAAATTGCAAGTATGCCATTGTTGAAGATTAATGATTGAAGAACCCCTATATTTTGTGGAGGCATGTGTGGCCGAGCGGTTAACACCTCGAACTCTGGATGTGGAGGTCCGGGGTTCAAGCCTCCCCCGTCGCGTTGTTTCCTTTAGATAAGGGACTTTACTCAACTTTGTGTCTCTTCACCCAGGTGTATAAATGGGTACCAGTGACATACTGCTGTGGGGTAACCCTGCAGTGGACTCTCATCCCATCCAGGGGGGGGAGTAGCAATACTCCTAGGCATACTTCATGCTACGGAAACCGGAAATAAGCTCCAGCTGTGTGGGCCTTTGGCTCGTGTGTGCCTTTACCTATAAATGTTATGTTATGTTTTGCTGTTAGATCTTGCATAATCCCTTTGATGACATTGTTCCAAGGCAGAAGAAAGAGGAAATTAAAGCTAAAAGTGATGAAAAGAAGAGAAAGGTCAAGGGAACAAAGTAAGTCGGACTCTTCATAGGTTTTAGAAAAATATGACTTTTGTAAGTATGTGTAATCAAATGGTGACGAGTGAAATTAGGGAATAATTTCACGCGCGTTTTGTCCAAATCCTTATAAAGGCTCGGGAAATTATTAGGATTTGGACAAAACGCAAGTGAAATTATTCCCTAATTTCACGAGTATACCATTTGATTACCTATAAATATCATGGGTGACGAATTACGTGAGCAATCGAGGATTTTTGACTTGTTTATCCCGGACCGTATCGATCGATCGTGAACTCCACTCTCTCAAACGTTTAGAGCTAAAATTTGGCTTAAGTTTTCAGAATTTTTCCACAACATACCTCTAAGAATCCTTCTTGATGTCCTCTTTCGTGTGTTCAGGTTTTCTAAAGCGTCTTTTTATGCCCCGACATCTTCATTCACGACATTTTAAAACTTCCTCGCCATCTTGAAACAGAGACGTATGGCAGGTTGCCATGGCAATTTGGTAATTTCACATGTGAAATTACAAATTAACGCTGAAATTTCGCGCCAAAATTAAGGAGTAATTCGTTACCTATGATATTAATCAAATAATCACTTGTGTCATGTTATCATACAGCAGAGTATTCTGTCTATTACATATCAGCTAATTAACAAGTCATTCCTTTTAACAGAAATTTCAGTTTGTTATCGTTTGGTGAGGAGGCTGAAGAAGATGAATCAACAGTGACATCAGTTTCTAAGGTTGGAATTAAAATAGAAAAACTTGGTTTGCTGCCCTTGTATTGAAACATCACAAGTGATAATCCCTTTAAGCCCCATTATCCACATACAAATTCTCCATACTGATCTCCATATCTTTCCTTTGAGAATTAGTTGAGAGAATTTGATAAAAGGTCAAAGATTTTTCTCTTTGTGATCATTGTATTAATTCTCATAACCTTATCTCTTGACAATCTTTGGATATCAAATAGGAGAAAATTGATGTTGGTCATTATTGGGACTTAAGGGTTATTAGTGAACTTATATCCCCAATAGGGGGGTCTCTAGATTTTGAGTGATGGGGATGATAGAAGGATTTTTTTGCACTTAGAATTTTCTTTTTCCAGGATTTTTTTGAGTGGGAAACTTTGGTAGATACGGTGTATTTTTTTTGGGTGGCTTGATTTAAGTAGGGACTTTTTTGGGTATTCAAAAGAATCTGAAGATTCCTGGTAGTGCCCACATATCCAAGCCATGTAGTTCTGTGAACTGAAGTACAAGCAACTCATTTTATTTTATCTAAGGCTTGAAAATTGGGCATGTGACTTTGCGGGGGTTAAATTTTAATTTTGGGTTTTGTAGGAAACCCTAGGGAATTTTTGGGGTTTTGATTTTTGTCCCTATTCGATCATCCCCGTCACTTGGAAGTCTGGAGTACCTCCCTGCCTGGGCTTATGTCTCCACAGAGACCTGTCTATTTAAGAGAATAGGTCAAAACAGGTCCATTCAACAAGGACCCACCTTGTCTGGGGGTGGTAGGGCTAAGCCTGATGGACACAAACTTTTGGATTGAAAGTCTCAGATATAAATAATAATCTGGGTATAGAACTTTATCACACAGTGGGCATAGAACATTATCGCACAAACTGCACCAGAGTATTTTAGTCTTTTATGCTTTCTGCTAGTATGCAAAATGAGAAACCATCCTCTTTTAAGAATGGGGAAGGGATAAAGAGAGAATCCATCCACCAATCTTTCTGTGGAGTTGTGGTTCCTAGTTGTGTATACTAATTTTGACCACTTCATCTCAGATCTACAGTCAGTTGTCTTTGCCAAAAAGATACAAAATGTCATACAATCAGTAGAACTCCTTTTTGTTGCAAGTTGCCTAATCGCTAGGACTCCGTTTCGATGTACCACTAAGTTGCCCAGTGCCAATAAAATTATCTTGAATATTTCATAGACACTGAAAATGAAGAGCAGTCACGATGTTTTGCAAGATCCAAAGCTAAGTTCACAACCAGTTGTTGAGTCCACAGCTGCAATGTTAAAGGTAACAATAAGCCAGGTTTTTAGTGATCCAGCTGCTTAAAAGAGGAACAAAGAGATGTTGGGCTTCTTTTTGTGGTGTAATAGTCATCACGTTCAGCAGAATGCATCCTAATCTTTGTGTTCCTGTGGTACAAAGCCACAAATTTTCAAGGTGTTGCAGGCAACTGCTGATTGGCTGCCCCTACTGATTTTATCAGGGGTATCTCTGCCGGAAAAACTGGACTCCTTTTGACTCGATTTCATTTCCGTAAGTGATGAATGCGGATCTGTAATCAATGATTACTTCTTAAATCTAGTCTGTAAGGACTTACATTCATCCCTGAAATTGGCAATAGTGCTAGCCCCCATAAAAAAATTCCTTGACTTTGTGCTGCTTTCTGACTTGAAACTCTAATCAAAGTGACAAAATTTCTCCTTCCTAACCCCCTACTTTTGTCACAATACAAGTCAACCAGCCACCCATAGTTAGGACTGGGCCATAGCTCTCTGCTGACACCTAACAAGACGGCAAGCCCCTGAGTTTTTTCCGGCTACACTGGCTTAAACACAGGCAATGCCCATGTTCAAGGGGAAACTTAGCGCGCACCTTTTAACAAAATCACACAGATATATATATATATGTTACAGGTCAAATTTGATTTCAGGTTAATTTTGATTTCACCTAACCTAGTTTGATTCTAAATTCCTTTCTCTTCTAGCCCTAAGACTTAAAGGAAATTGAGAATCAACCTAAGTGAAATCAAAATTTACCTAAAATCAAATTTGACATGTAACATATACATACTGGTATACATTGTACATATCTGCCTGCAAGTAAATATACCCCTGCCCGTGGCCCTTGATTATTATTCCTTAATTCAAGTCAAAGGTCTGTCCTTATGCTACAACTGCTGATGGGGAGGTTTTCTTGGTTACATATTTCCAGTATTGTATAGGCCCTTTGCAGCTTAGGATCAAATGACCTCTCTCAGGCCAAAATCATGCCTGATACGGCCCTAAAACACCAGAGATCAAAGAAACATAATGGTCTCAATATAGTGAGATTTTATGATGATTGTTAGTACGTTGTTGCAAACAGATGCTGGGTAGTAAAACTTCATTAAAATAATAAATTTTGGGAAACAATGAACATTTTATTAGTTGTGGGATAAAGGATTAGACTACAAGGGAGTCCTTATACAATCACTAGTTATCTGTGATTTTTGGATCTTTATGCGCCATCAGTTTACAGTCATACAAAAATAATTTGAAACTGTTTTCATGTGCAACAATGTTTGAAACTTTAAGCTGCACAATAAGAATGATGCAACAAGAGAGTGAGGATTTAAAGTTAAGTGAAGATCACACCCCTGCTTGACATAATTTATATACTTGCTCAAAATCATCCTGACAAACATAATTCTAGATTGTAATGCCTAATTATGATAGGACATCCAAGAAACCACAGGAATCCTAAAGATTACATAGTGTAGTGCTCACCTGGGGGCCCGTAGACCTTGTACCAAATACTATATCTAGTTATGGAAATTATGTCAATCACCTCAAATTTTGGCTGTATATCTGATTTTCTCGTGCTCTGTCGGGAGTGTCCATATCTGGTATTTTTAAGGTGCATCCCAAATTCTTATATTTAGCACTTCACGTGACTGTGAAATGCAAAGAGCCCACTCAAGTGCCAACCAGAGGCCTTCCAATGTTCCTCAAGGAAAAGCTATTGGTTCTTGTTTCAACAGGTCAAAGCAGTGCTGTCAACTCTCCTGGATAATCCAGGAAACTCCAGATTTTGGACTTATCTCCCGGTCTCCAGATTAAAGTCTGAAATCTCTCGAATAATCGCCAAAGTTTGCCATTTCTTATAGACTCAACTTTCTGACCATAAAACTTCAAGTAATATTTTGCGTTGTTTGAGCTATTTCACTGTTGGCAACAGAAGTGTCCTCGTAAACTCTGGTATGCCATGTAATATAATCAATAATGTGATTGGTGGGAAGTAAACCAATCATCTGAAATGTTACAATGCTATTACAACATCTTTTTCGCATGTTTTGTGTCATCGCAAATTTGTGACAATCAGAGCGGTCAATGAATATTTTTTGCACTAATGACATCATGTACCGTGCGTTATGACGTCATTTATCATCCCTTCCCTTACAATAATACGACGGCGACGGCAACGAGAACTTCAAAAAAGCAATAGGTTTGATTAGCAAAACAACAATTTTGCACGTGCATCACGCTTTTTTGTACATTTCTTTGCCGTCACTGCACGACTACGACGTGAAAATGCCTATTTTCACGTTTTACAGAGGAAGTACACAAGCGACAACGAAATTTCCTCCCTCTTTCTACTTGGATATGGTCTTTAGGAGGGTTCACCTACACTTGACACAGTTAGTGACTTGGAGTAATGAAGTTTGAAAGAACGCGAATTCGCTTTTTCAGCGACGTTTTCACAGGAAAAAATAACAGATTCCCATTTTAGGGTATTTAAAGAATACCCACAAAAATCCCAAATTTGGAAGAGTGAGACAAGTCCCAATCAGGGAACTTGGTTGGGAATTCCCTGGTTGGGACTTGTCTCACTTTGCCAAACTTGGGATTTTTATGAGTATTCTTTAAATACCCTAAAATATCCAAAAATGGGAATCCGTTTTTTTTCCTGTGTTTGTCTGCCGTCGCCGTCCTCGGATCTCAAGGTCCCTAATATTTGAAGACGTGAGAGGGTTGACAGCTCTGCAGGTGGCACATTTGAATAACAAAGCTTGTTTGTCATTTTAGAGGTTCGGTAACCTTTCATATAAGTTTTTTAGTTGTGTGCTGCATTTTAGGTTATTAGAGCCTTTTTAATCTGAAAATCGGTATATTGTTTAGCTATTTGGGTCAATCTGTACCAGCTATTAAAGAGCCTTTTGGATTGCTGTTTGGGTTTGAAATGTGTAGCATACATAGGCTATGTATGGTATTAAATCGGCTCCTGATCTCATTTGATTTTAATTTTGTCATCATTTTATCATTTTGCCTCTTGAGACAGTGGTTTAGGGGCGAGAAAAACACATAATTGGCCTCAATTAATGGGTCAGGCTTTCAAGGAGTTTCTACAACTTTCTACTTGCGTAGCCATTCAAAGAGGCTTGGTTACTCGGCTTTTGCACAAATCGCGGAACTGTTCATTGAGCCTGTTCGTTAACTTCGTTACTTCCTCCAATTCGGCATTTGACCACAAGTCTCGGGAGTAAAGGCCATGCTAGCTGATGCTGATGTCTTGGGTGAGGAGGGTAGAAAGGTTCGGGATGCTTGTGTGAAGGTGAAGATTATCGGAAAACCAGAAGACTTGCTTAGATATGCCAGGGAAGATGCTATAAACCGATTGAAGAGGTGTTTTGCAGGTGTTATTCCCTACGGTGCCCTATTACCGCTTTACCGCGATCTTCTTCCGGATTCTGCTGAATATGATGACTTTGATGATTTTGGCTGTCGAAAAAAAATAGCGGATACTCACGATATTAAAGATATCCATGATACTCTTGAGAACGCTGATGAAATGATGTTTGTTGAAAAGTACCCAAAACCAGGAACTGGACGTTATAGTGAACTGAAGAAGTTGATTGATAAACGCAGAGTAAACATTGAAATGGAATGCGAGGAAGCTTTAGTTAACCCAGGTGCGCAGTGCAAGTATTCCTGGCTTGTTGCACAGCGACTTGTCCGAAATTGTTTTGCTGGGAATTTTGCGGATGACAGAGGAGTCATTTGTCGTAAGAACAATCCAAAGGAGCTTCATAGTATTATTGACATTTATGATGCCGTGAGAGAAAAAACAATGGCTAAGGACCTTGTAAGGTTGACCGAAAAGGAAGGTCCAGGCTCTTATGAGCTAAAAGAGTTGGTAGAAGAACACATATCCGCCATGGAAAAAGAGTATCAAGAAGCCAAACGAAGCTTAAAACGGTTGTCAGAAGATGAGGCAAAGAAGAGGGTGAGAGAGTGCTTGCCAGAGGACCAGGACAAAAGCAAATTTCCAGTAGAATTATCTGGAAGTTGGGATGTGGGTATTAACCAAACTTATGATATTTTTGACGTCTATAGGGGGGTTGAAAAACTTCGCACCTACCTGACCAGTCTTTCAATGGAGGGTGTACATGTACATCTGAAGGAAGATATTTGTGAAGGTGTGTGTAAAGAGTACAAGTCTACTATAAGAAAGCTTGGTAGATATTCCCAGAGTGAGGCAGAGCGCCGTGTGAGAGATTGCTTTCCTGGAAACTTTGCAGATGACACAGACATATTTCCCAACAAGGATGAAGAGATACCAAAAACTGAACAAAGTTATGACATTTTTGATATTAAACATTCAATTGACTACTTTGATGAAAAGAAGCTTTTTGTTAAGTTCATGGATGTTCTTCAAGGTCCAGAATCTAAAACACGGCAAAGATTGAATGAAGAAGCCAGAGAGGAGAGGGAAAAAATTAAAGAAGAATATGCTAAAGCTACAGAAAAAGTTGAAGTTGAGCATGGTTCTGGGTTTGTAATTAATTATCACTATGTTATCACTAATAAGCATGTAATTGATGATGCAGATGGCAAAGAGATTTTTATTTCTAATGCCTTAATTGATGAGCTCTCCTGTGAGGTTGCTAATAGTGATATGGGGAAAGATTTAGCACTGCTCTATTGCCAAGGGCTTGACATCAAGCAAAATCAAATTGTGCCATTGCATTTGTCTAATGAACCATTGTTACCTGGCATGCAAGTATTTTCTTTTGGATATCCCATGAGCCACACAGGAGAAACAGCTCTCTTTGTGAACGGTCATGTTTCTGGTTTTAAGGAAACATATTCAGATTACCGTCCTCCTTTGGTAGTGTTAAATTTGTCACTCAACTCTGGTAATTCTGGGGGCCCAATCCTCTGTTGGATTGCAAATCAGTTGAAGGTTGTAGGTGTTGCTTCACAGAAACACTTCAAAGAGATTCTTACCTTTGAAGAGAGGGGTAAAATTGAAAAAATCCGGAAATCTTTTCAAACAAGTGATATTTCTAATATTTCAGATGATGATATTATGTTCTCCTCAATTTGCCACCGGGATCGATTTAACAATAAATCTGATCCTTGCCAGACACCAATGAATCTGCTTACATTAAAACTCTATGATGCTCTGGAAACTCACTCACAGTTCAATTTAAGTAATGCATTACCAGGGCATTGTGTGATTAAATTCATTGAAGAAACTATCAGCAAATTTGAGGAGCATAAAGATGAATTAGTTGAGGTGGTGAAGTGGTCTGCAGATCGTAACATTTTACCTTCTGGTGAACACTTTGCTTCAGACTGTTGTATTCAATAACTATTTTACAAAGTGTTGGTTTGAATTTGTGATCTATTATCAAGAATTATAAAATAACTAAGATAGTACGCACGCTTTGATTGGCCGAGGGGAGTGTTTACATGAGAGTATGTAAACATGGTTGTGGCGTCAAGATGTTCTGCTTTTCGCGCGCTAATCATGCAAGCACGAATTTGAAAAAGTTTTCGAGTTCAAAACTCGACAAGTTTACTTTATTTACCCATTCCTTCGTTGGCTGAAACTTGGAAAATCGTTACAAAGAAAGTGTGTCAATTTTTCTTCGCTTAAGCTGACATTAAGCGCGAAAAAGCCGTGTTTTGGAAAGCGTCTTTTTGTAAAACAAGAACTGATTACGCGTGCAAGACTTCATGGACAAGGCTTTGCGACTGGTAAGAATTTCTCCGTTAATCAGTGCCATAACAAAGAGTTTTGCGTTTTTTTCTCAGGAGAGTTATTTTATAAAAGCAATAGACAACTTTTTTTCCTGTGTTTGCATAGCCTGATATAAACACTCGAGGCGTTGGGAGAATTCTTGACAGTTATGCAAATCCTCGACTTCATCTCGGGTTTGCATAACTGTCTCAAATTCTCTCAACCCCTCTCGTGTTTATATCAGGCTATGCAAACACGGAAAACGTTTTCTATTGCTTAAGTGTGTTTATACATTTTTCATTAATGGCCTTGTGTGACTGTTGGTACATATATGTACTAGGATGTATTGAAGACTGAAGTGATGTGATGACATCAGTGTTTACAAATAATACAAAATGTAGTTGAAACAATATGTAGAAATAACTTCTGTTTCAATATTTATATCAATATTTCCCATTTACATATGATTTTAAGTCTTAAGATTATTTAATTTTAGGATTTATGTCAGTAATTTAATTGATTTCACCTTTTGCTGTTCATTACAAGAAAATACGCATTAATTTGTGAATGAAATGGCGACCAATAGCACAAAGATACATTTATTAGCATGAAAAAAATGAAAATTTGTGCATGAATCAGATTCAATAATGATTTTTGCATTTTAATCAACATTCAATAACATTTTTGGGCTTTCATTTGCATCATTTGACATACAAAAGAGAAAAATATTCTTTCATTACCGCCGCCAACCAAGTCATTTTAAAATTAACAAATCAACTACAATTTTCCATGGTCTACACTCTTATAGAGCATAGAAATGACGCCATAAAATGTTCAAAACTCAAATGGAACCATGAGCTGTAGGCAAGTGGTTTCACTGCAAAGTTTTGAACATTATATGCTGTCATTTCTATATTCCGAAGACTTCACGATGACAATTCATGATTATCAGTTTCTAAATTTGTTGGGGGTGTGTCAGGGGAGGGGTGGAATTTTGTTTTGCTCTTTTATTTACCCCTTGTATTTACTATATTAGCATGACCAGTATGTATATCAAGTAGATCACTGATTTCTATATATCTCTATATGTGTATCTATGACATTAATCATTCATATAATTTATTGTATTATACTGGTTTATAGGTTGCATTCCTTTGTTGACTCCTGGGATGTAAAACTACTCCCTTGCTTTCCAATAAAAGTAGTGGCAGGGAAGTGCAACCCCTGGCACCTTACCCCACAGTAAGGCTTAGTCCTTGGAGACAGGTCCGGAAAAATTTCCACTCCAGGGTGTGGACCCCCGGTTCCCACCTGATCTGTTGTCCACCCAGGAGGGCCCCCCTCCTGGTTCCTCTTAATCCCTAGTGAGTAGGGGATATGGACCTCACCCCCAGGAGACTGATCAGGACTCCTGTCCAGGGTGGTTACTCCCGGTACCACTCGATCTTATCTCCCTCCAGGAGGGCTTCTCTCCGGGTCTCCTTAAGATTTAAGTGCTCCCCTGCCACCAAAACTGGGCTCATTATTTCTTGTTTGCTTTCAGTTTGGTATACTTTATAGAACTGTATTGCAAAACCATCCACTGATAAGAAGATTTTATAAATGAAGTTTTGAAATAGTGATGGATTTAGCATTTTAGGTTTTTGTGATGGATATATTAAATATGGCAGAAAATAGTGCAAGGTATACATTTCTGGCTTTAAAGTTATTTTGTTATTTTATTAGTCAAGTAAGGTGTACATAAAAGATTTTGTGAAGAGTGCTTTGTAGTTTCATCTTTTTCCCCTTTTTTGTGGGCAAAGTAAACAAGATAAAATAATTCTGCACTTAACAGCATGGGGAAGTTTAGTGTATTCTAAACAAAAGCTCCCTGTGTATTTTGCATTAAATTGTGAAATTAATACTTGAGGGTGTTTTCATATTTTAGGTTTTCATATGGGTGAGATGGGGGAGTTAGTAAAGCCTGCCATTCCCGGGGGGAGGGGGGAGTACTCCTAAGAATTCCAAAAAATGTAATTTTCCACACCCGTTTTCAGTCTAGACCTCTAAAATCCATACCCGTTTTCAGACCTGGCTTTTAGGCAGAAATTATGTTATCATTACTTAGATTATAGCGCAAACAAAAAATTATTCAATTGCATTTCGAATTCGCTCATTTCTTAGTCTTTCTTACTCATATGGAATTGAAACGATAAATACGTTCATACACTCCGTACTTCCCTTGAAAACCATAGCCGATTCCAGACTAAAATGGACAAAGTGTATACCTGTTTTCAGGCGAAAAAGGCGCAAAAACCCTACCCGATGGGGTGACACATACCTATATGGCTTATATAAGGGAGTACCCCCCAGTTCTTTTATTTTAAAAGAAAGTTTAATTTTTGTTTTCGCCCGGAAAACGTAGGATACATTCTCAACCTTATTTCCAATCTTAAACTCTCAGTAAGTTGTGGGCTAGATAATATTTCTAGTAGACTCTTAAAGCTCTGTAGTCCGTATATGTCAGACTCTATATGTGATATTATTAATCATGTGATGGAGACTGAAATATTTCCTGATGACTGGAAAAAGGCAAAAGTACATCCGTTTTTTAAGTCTGATGAAAGAAATGTTCCAAGCAACTATCGACCGATTTCTATTCTACCTACCATATCGAAAATTATAGAAAGGGCAGGGGCGGCTCTAGGGAGAGGGTGCAGGGGGTGCGCACCCCCCCCCCCCTGAGATGACCTGCGGTTTTCTAATACAACTGGTATTCTGCAAAAAAAAAAAAAAACTATGTGGTTTATTGGTGTTGAAGTAGAGCAAGAGACGAGTGCACACCCTCCTAAAAAAAATCCTGGATCCGCCCCTGAAGGGTCATGCACTCGCAGCTGTTAGAGTATTTTCAAGCAGGTAATCTTTTAACTGAGTCTCAATCTGGCTTTAGACTTGATCATTCAACCTCTACAGCTTTGATAAGTGCAGTAAACCTTTGGCTTGCCAACATGGATGCTGGTAAACTTAAAAGGTAGTGTATTTATCGACTTAAAGAAAGCCTTTGACACTGTTGACCATAACATCTTACTACATAAGCTGTGTTGTTATGGTGTCATTGGCAATGCTCTTCAGCTGCTTAAGTCAAGTTAAGAGATGTTATGTAAATGTAGTTTTATCCACAGAACAATATGTATCATGTGGCATTCCCCAGGGCTCTATACTTGGACCACTATTGTCCATAATTTATGTAAACGATTTTCCCAAATGTCTACGGCAAAAAATGCCTGGTATGTTTGCCGATAATACATATATAGCTACAGTTCATGAAGATATATCCACAACTGAATGTTCTTTAAATAATGGCTTAATTGCAGTACATAATTGGCTTAAGACAAACAAATTGAGTTGCAATACTTCTAAAACTAGTTATATGACAGTTGGTTCTGGGCAAAATTTGGCAAATGCCAAGTTCATGAATCTATAGAGTTGGATAATAGACCTATTGAACATAAACCGTGTACTAAGTTACTGGGGGTTCATATTGATGGAATGCTAACCTGGGATAATCAGATCAAACGTATTTCATCCAAAGTCTCTAATGGCTTTAGCTAGAAAACTAACCGATAATCAAAGAGACTCTTAAAACTATTTACTATTCAATTGTCCAGCCCTACTTTGACTATTGTGATGTTGTATGGGCTGATTGCTCCAAAACACGTGCTGACAAATTGCAAAAGTTGCAAAATAGAGCAGCACAGATTATCACTTGGGCTGATTACTCTATCAGATCATCAGATGTACTAAATTCTTTAGAGTGGTCAAACTTAGAAGAAAGAAGAGAAAGACACTTATTAGTTACGATGTTTAAAGTATTCAATAATAATTGTGCGACGTACCTTCGGGAGCGGTTTCATAGAACCTCTGAAATTCATGACTATAATTTGAGGAGTTCCAACTATGATCTCCAACTACCACTACCTAAACTAAATTTTCGTAAGCGTTGATTTTCTTATCGGGATGCAATGGCTTGGAACCAACTGTCAAATAAAACTCGTGAGATGGGGGATCTTACTAGCTTTAAACTCGTGATATCCTAGGATATAACTTTTTATTATGTTTTTATCTTATTTCTTTAATGACTCATTTCTTGCTGTTATATTGAATTTCAATTTATTACTATTTTCTTACTACTATTATAGTCTTGATTCCCGGGGGGGGGGGGGGGGGGGGGCACTTTAGGAATTTCTTGGTGGGGATGTGCCGCTGGGACCCTGGAACCCTTAACCTTTACCAGAGCTAGTTCAGCTGAATTTTGCTACCCTATACTAGAGTAAACTCCCTAAATCCCCCTATCCTAGAGTAGCTGTGTACCTAGTCTAGATAAAATCTTCAACCAACTGATCAGTTTCCTGAAAAATGATACCCTATTCTAGAGCCAAACGCTCTGATTTATATACCCTATCCTAGAGTAAACTGCTTGAAAACCATACCCTTCACAGCGGCACATACCTATATAGCCCATACATGGCAGTACCCCCCCGCGTCTTGATTACCATATAAACTACAATATTATTGTAGATAGTTACGTTTATGACAGTCGATAGGAACAGATGAAATTGTTAATTCTTGTGCTAATTATTGTTAGTTAATCACTAGTCTTAATTTTTATAAATTGTAATTATCACACGGCATGTCTGAAAACCAGCTTGCTGAGCCATTTTACTGTGTTTCACTAGCCTGCGAGTGGGAAGTACACTGCACATGCAGTACAGGTAGGCTAGCATTTGGCTTGTTGACTTCCCCGCTAAGCGCTGCTTAGTTTATACTGCGCTCTCATGAAGCTCTGATTCAGAGTTTCCAGAGTTTGTTGTTATCCACGGAAAATAAATGCCAAACTTTGTTATAAAATAACTAAGATAGTATGCGCATTCTGATTGGTTAAAAACCTATGGTTTATTGTGCCGGTAAACTCGTACTTACTTAACTATTACTTAAAGTTATTTTATAAAAGCAACAGACGACACTGTCTATGGGTTTACCAGCCTGATAACCCACTTGGGATGTTGGGAGAACACTCGAAGAGCTTGTAAATCACGAGCCGAAACTTATCTCTTGTTCTCCGATCATCCCGCATGGGTTATCACGCCTGTAAACCCTTAGAAAGTGTGGTCTATTGCTTAATTATAGTACAATAATTAATTACTTGCTATAAATATGAGCATGTCCAATTAAGAAATACAATGTAGGAGCAAAATAACACTCCGCCCCTCCTTGAGTCAATTGAACTGATATTGCCCATTCATAGCTGTATGTCCAACCAGCCTTGGCTTTCATTCTAAGTTTTATTCTATATTTGTGGTCGTCATCTACACCATGATCCAGCTTCTCTTCTCTACTGCTTATTGAAGTGGTCCTTGTAAATTGTTCTCCGATTTCTAGCTCAGGTTTGTTGTCTGATTTTAAAGGAAAGATATCAGTGAGTCACACCTGTGGACAGCAATATTCCAACCAGAGGCTTTTTGGTTCGTGACACAAAACTGTTGTGTTGTTCTTTGTTTTAGAAATTGTCAATTCAACTAGCAAAAATTAAAGTTAGGTTTCGGAAAGCGAAGATAGTCCGAAATTTGTTCCAAAAAGTTTTTATTTTAGTTCAAAAAGCGCCAAATTTAGCGCGTTTCAAAAAAGACTTAGAAAAAAAATTAAAAATTTCTAAAACAATAGCTGAACTTAGTATTGTTCTGTCTTTTGTTTTCTTTAAACAATGAATGTATGCATAATTAATGTATGGGGTTATACGGAAATCTTGCCGGTAATTGTTATCTTGGTCCAGACTGTTTTCGTCTGTTTCCTTATCCTGACAAATATGACTCCCGCGTGGTTGAAGGGCAATTTACAGCCAAGACGTACAATATTTTGGATATCCATGACGCCCTTGAAAAAATTGACGAAAAACCGTTTGTTGAAAAGTACACCAGTCTACAAAGACCTGGACGCGATGAATTGAATAAGTTGATTGATAAACGAAGAGCAGACATTGAAATAGAGTACCAGGAAGCTTTGGCTAACGCAGATGCGAGACACAAGTATTCCTGGCTTGTTGCACAGCGACGTGTCCGCAATTGTTTTGGTGGAAATTTTAGAGATGATGTTTATGTCCCGCGAGGAAAACGTTGTCTCTTCAGTGATCTTTATAGCATCATAGACATCTACGATGCAGTATGTGAACAGAAAATAGCTGACTGGGAGAACTTTCAAAAATTTACGGATGAAGAAGGACCAGGTGCTTATGAGCAGAAAGTGTTAGTGGAAGAACACATCTCTGTCATGGAGAAAGAGTATCAAGATGCTAAGCGTAGCTTAAAACAGTACTCAAAGGGTGAGGCAGAGAAAAGGGTGACAGATTGCTTACCAGATGACCCTTTACTGGACAAAAGCAAATTTTTTTTCCAAGAAGGTGGTAGACATGATGGGAACATTTACAAAACTTACGATATTTGTGACATCTACAATGGAGTGAAAAGTTTTTACGATATCTTTCCACGTTTGGACTCTTTGCAGTTGAAGAAGGATGTTTATGAAAGAGTCGTCGAAGACCATCAGTCTGCCATCAATAATCTTGGTAGGTATACTAAGATGGAGGCAGAGCCGGAGTTATGTGAGGGATTGCCTCCCAGGGAACTTTGTTGGTGACACAGACATATTTCCCAACAAGGATGAAGAGTTACATGGACCAAAAACTGAACAAACTTATGACATCTTTGATATTAAACACTCAATCGAGTACTTTGATGAAAGAAAGTTCCTAAAAAAGTGTGTAGACAAAAATGACCCAATGTCTAAAGAGAACAGAGAAATTACTAATCACCTGATTAATGAGGAGAGGGAAAAGATTAAAGAAGAGTATGCAAAAGCCATAGAAAAGGTTGAAATTGAGCATGGTTCTGGGTTTGTCATCAATGATCACTTTGTTATCACTAATAAGCATGTCATTGATGATGCAGAAGGCAAAAAGATTGTTATTTCTAATGCCTCAATCGGTGAGCTCCCCTGTAAGGTTTCTTATACTGATATTAAGAAAGATTTAGCACTGCTCTTTTGCTCAGGGCTTAACATCAAGCAAAATCAAGTTGTCCCATTGCATTTGTCCAATGAACCATTGTTACCTGGCATGCAAGTATTTTCTTTTGGATATCCCATGAGCCACACAGGAGAAACAGCTCTCTTTGTTAATGGTTGTGTTTCTGGTTTTAAAGAAACATGTTCAGATTACCGTCCTTCTTTAGTAGTGTTAAATGTGTCGCTCAACTCAGGTAATTCTGGTGGCCCAATCCTCTGTTGGGTTGGAAATCAATTGAAGGTTGTAGGTGTTGCAACACAGAAACACTTCAAAGAGATTCTAACATTGGAGGAGAGGGAAAAAATTGAACAAATCCGAAAATCCATGGAAACAAAAGATATTAGTGATATTTCAGATAAAGAAATTACCCGCTTAAGCCACCCGCATCCCTGGTCAGCCACAAGTGAACCTGATCCTCGCCAGATACCAATGAATTTACTTACTTTAAAACTCTATGATGCTCTTGAAACTCACTCACAGTTCAATTTAAGTAATGCAGTACCAGGGGATAATGTGATTAAATTCATAGAAGAAGCTTTCAAGGAGTGTGAGAGAAAGCATAAAGATAAGTTAGATGAGGTGGTGAAGTGGTCAGCTGATCGTAATATTTTACTTTCTGGTCAACACTCTGCTTCAGACTGTTGTATTCAATAGCTACTTTACAGAGCATGGCCTTGAAATTGTGACCCATTCACAAGAATAATTGTATTCAATACATGTGTTTTTCATAGCCGTGTTTGATTGTGGTACAGTGGAAGCCCGTTAATACAGTCACCAGTGGGTAAAAAAAAATTGGGCGTATATTAATGGGGTGGCCGATTTATCGGGGTTGGCACGAATTTCGTGACTTGTCAGGGCCTTAATGACAACACCGCACATTCCATTCACATTTGTTGAACAACTGTTCTCATTTAAATAAACAACCAGAGTGAAGATATTGCATACAGTAATTAAGAATTATTCTCCTTCAGTAAATAAAACACTTTTAAAATTTGGCTATAAAATTGCAACAGATGCAATTTATGTGTACTGTAGGCTAAAAATAGTACAAGAACAGAGGGAGGGAAAGCATAAAGCTGAGTTAGATGAGGTGGTGAAGTGGTCAGCTGATCATAATATTTTAGCTTCTGGTCAACACTCTGCTTCAGACTGTTGTGTTCAATAACTACTTTACAGAGCTTTGCCTTGAAATTGTGACCCATTCACAAGAATAATAAATTTATTGTATTCAATACATGTGTTTTTCATAGCCTTGTGTGATTGTGGTACAGTGGAACCCCGTTAATGCAGTCAGCAATGGGTAAAAAAAATTTGGATGTATTAATGGGGTGGCTGTATTATCAGGGCAAGCTCAAATTTCATGACTTGAGGGCCTTAATGACAAATACACCATACATCCCAGTCACATTTCTTGAACAACTGTTCTCATTGATAAACACCGGAATGAAGATATCACGTACAGTAATTGAAAAAACTACCTAAAATTTTTGCAACAGGTGCACTTTATGTGTACTGTAGTCTAAAAACATGACGAGAACAGGTTCAGAGTACAAAATTATCGAGTACTAGGACAATAAAATTGACATGTCACAGACATTTAATTTTCTAAATTTTGAACAAGTTGCCAAATTAATGGGGTGAAATTATAAGAGATTCTACTGTTTGAGATTTTAAAATGTGGCCGTTGGCCGTATTAATGTATGACCGCATTAACGGTTTTTTATAAGGAAATGTATGTATCTCCGTTTTGCTGGGCTGAAAAAAGTGGTGGTAATAACGAGATGACCTTATTACCGAGGTGGTCATAAGGTGGCGTTCCACCATACATGTATGTACGTAAAACATTGCAGATTGAAGTGGTGCAGTGATTACAATGTTACAAACAATACAAATTACAGTTGAAACATTATGTACTTGTAGAAATTAACTTTAATTTTAATATTTCCCATTTTCGTCAGGTTTAACTCTCTGTAGGTTTTCTAGTTTTTAAAAAGCCTTTTTAAGGGCTTTTTAAATTGCTATGCTTAAAAGCATAGCCATGGGCTGTTTTTGAAAATGATGGATTTAGAAATGGCTCCAAAGCTATTATGTAATAAAATAATATTGTTGGCCAAGTAAGGTGTTCAGTAGAACTGTTAGTTCTTTATATCAGTTGTATTTGTGTTATAATGTGACAGTTAATGAAAAACCAATTGAATCTATCATAGCTTGTAGTTATCACAGTCATGGTTTCTTTGTCTTGTATTGTCTTGCCCAAGTTAAGCTTAATAGCTATTAATTTTATTTTGTGGAGCTTTCAATATTGTAAAACTTTATCTTTTTGGTAATACATGTGTAGATAAATAATAATTAATAATAATATCATTGCTATTGTTGTATAAGGTAGTTTTCATTGATATGAACGTTTTTGTATTTCTAAATAAAGGTCAGCATTTTGTAGTCTTAGATCAATTTTGTGCCTTTTTCCTTGTGCTAAATAGGAGGGATAGGGTATAAAGTGAAGAAAACCAGTGAAAACTTAATGTCTTGCAGTGGAGAGTGAGCACCATTTGATATATTTGATTTGATATCCTTATAAAATAACATTTCAAAGTAAATACTAGTAAGTAGAGGGAAGGGTACTGACTTAAGTTGGCCATATGCAACATTATTTAGGTTTTAAGTTGTTTCTCTGTTCTTCTAAGGTCGTGCAGGTCAACAGGATTGATAAGTTTTCTCGCTTGTAGACTATTTTGGACTCATTAAAATTAGGCCTGATATTTGATATATTTCCAAACAATTGTACTGTATGTTGCCTGCACACTCTGTTTATCATAGAAGGGGATGTCATTTTTATGCAAACCTGGTAAAAATGACCAAGTTCTGAGTTGTGGGCGTCCCGGGGGGGGGGGGGGAGTAGCCTGCGTGGCAGGCGTTAAAAGGGGAAGGGGAAGGGGAAGGGGGAATTTGGGCGCGCGAGAGCGCGCGTGGTCTGGCGCCCTACGCAGGCTAGGGCGGGGGAGGGGGGAGTTATGAAGTCCTATATTAAAGCTATGTACTGTAGTTTCTTGAAAAAAACTGCCGTCACTCTTCGTTCCTCCCCGCTGGGGGCGTTTCGTAGGCTGGCTATATAGAAATGGTATATGGCGTAGGATTGGGTATGGTAATATGGATTTCAGTCCTTTTTGAGAATGTGCTCCTTTTTGAGGTAGCTAAACTGAAAAGACCTAAACCACTGTAATAAACCTAAATTCGACCCGGATTGCTGTAGATAATAGTTCTGCCCCTTATGATTGCCCATCTGAGGAAAAGAACGAAAAACATTTTGTCCAAGAGCCATTAATTATTGGGGTACCTGTGGCCCAATCAAAAAATGAGTCGCTATGTCGGAAAAAATCATTCAAACTAGCCTGCGAGCTAGCTCGCCCTTTGGGGGATATCGTGAAAAGTAGACGCGCGAGAAGCACGCGAGGAGAGACGCGAAAAGCGGCCCCCTGGGGCTTCGCCGCTCGCTCGCGAAAAATGGAGAGCCTGCTCGCAGGCTACATGCAAAATGACAGACGAATCTCCTAGGAGACAAAGCGACTCCTATTCCCCTCGCAGTTGGACTGACTTCTGACGGGAGGGGGCGCATACTTTTTTTTGCTGGGAATTTCCCATTCATTGAAAGCCGAAACGAGTGTTTATTATTGTGGGAGCTACAAACTCAGCGTAGAAAGTATTAGAGCACTGCAGCCCAATACACGCTTACAAGTATACGCATCTTGTTTGACTTAAATAGAGTGTCATTTTTCGCTTTTAGTTTATGATAAGTGATTTTTATTTTTAGGTTGAATTAGGATAGGGTTTGAGAACCTTTACGGCACACTTTTCCCCTCCTGGGGGGAGGGAAGAGGTTTCCTTTGTCGTGGATGAGATAAAAATTTGAAAGTAGTGGGCGCGAGAAAGAACGGGGCGCGCGTGTCTGACCTTCTCGCGCGCCCGTTCTTTCTTGCGCCTAAATACTTCCAAGCGCCTGCTACGCAGGCTAATAAGAATTCCGCCTTCCTGGTCTTTTCTAGAATATCATTGTTACTATCCTCCCTTTCAGGACAAGAAAAAGTCGAAGCAAGACGAGTCAGATGAAGATAGTGATGAAGAGGTATTATTCTTTACAGCTGAGTAAGACTAATTAGATGTGTGGTAGCCTGTGTAGCTGGCGTTATTGTGTAGTAGTCGAGTGAGATTTGACGGTGAAGCCGTCACGAGCGGCGTAAGCCGCGAGAAAACGCCTCATCCCCACTCCCTTTTTTGGCTCACGGCTCCGCCACCAAAACTTTAATCGCTCACCGAGATAATACCGCCAGCTACGCAGGCTAGATTTGTGGCATGGGAAATATTCTCTTGCGCGAAAAGGCTACGCGCGGGAATTTTTTTTTGTCTCGAGAGTGTAGCGAGAAACTTCCAACTCAGTGACATTCATTTTGGGCCTGTGCTTTTTTTGTGTGATTTTTGTTTTTGTTTTGTTATTTTTTAAATTTCTGTAGTTGTTTCCTAAAGGCAGGAAGGTTATTCCTCTTGTCCCAAGATCACCATGAAACCTACCATAATATTGTGATTCCCAGCAAATGTTTATGCATATGTTACAGGTCATTAGGGCAAGGATACAAAATACTAGAGAATCAAATAACCTAGGCCAAAAAATTTTAATCTGAATTGAATTTGACCTGTAACATATATATAGTCAACTCCCGATAACTCGTAGCCTGCAGAGCAGGCGTTTTTTGACGAAAACTCGGAGGTACATTGATCGTGGCCGCCATCTTGAAAAGCAACGAAAAAGACTAAGGGGGAAGGGCGGTGGAAGGAGGGAGGGGCTCTGGTAGTACTACTCTCTGGTAGTATTAACGTCCAAGATGGCGGGACAACGTCATTCCTGAAAACAATTCATGGATCCCGCCCCAAAATACGCCTGCTTTGCAGGCTAGATAACTCGAACCGTCAAGGGAAATCGAAAAAAGTTCCAGTTATCGGGAGTCCGAAGCAAAAAACCGGAAGTAAGGAAATAAGCAAATTGATGGGAAGGAAAGGCAAATAAGCAACAAAGTATGACACAGTAAAAAACAGTAATGGACACTGAATTTGAACTGGAGTGACAAAAAAGTAACGACAAAGAATTTACTAGGTTGTTTTGAAATCAATTCAATGTTTCTGACTTCAGTACACGGTTTTTTTCCCGACTTGTCACGCGCGAGGGTAAAATTGTACAGAAATGAGCTGAAGGGAAACAAAAATTACTTTGATTTAGCGGGAGGTTCGAGTTATCGAGGGTAAAATTACAGTAAATGTAAGAAGGAAATCCAGGGGAAATAGACTTTGGTTCGAGTTAGCGCGAGGTTCGAGATAGCGAGGGTTCGAGTTAGCCTGAGTCAGCTGTATTGCAAAGCTTTAGAATAGGGGGTACTCCCTCTCAAAGGGTGTTAAGTTTTGGAACCTCGATCTTTGGTGTGAAAATGGGTATGGATTTTGCTCATTAAGGTCTGAAATTAGGTATGCTTTTCATAATTTGGCATTCTAGCCTAAACAGTTACTAAAAATAAAAAAATGCTTACAAGTAAACGATAAACAAAATGATTACAACTTTCAGAAGTCGGGTCTGAAAACAGGTATGTATTTTAGTAGACTGCGAGCAGTCTCTTATTTTTCTTTGCAAAGTTACTGCGAGACAACCCAAGCACGCTAGCCGCGATAAACGAGGGCGTAAGCCCGAGAAGGAAAAAAAGAGACTGCTGACTCTTTTGTTCTGTCTGGGGACAACGAAGCTGGTAAACCCGAAAAACTTGAAACGACCTATAAATAGAACATAACCTTGAATTCTCGTAGAATTCGTTTCGTTTCCCTTGAGGAAATTTACAGCAGTTTCCTTCTGTAAGATATCCTTAAACGTTGTAGATAACAAGCGATTACCTCTTGGTTCATAATTGTTCGTTGTTAGTTGTGACGAGTGACTATTTTTATCGCTTGCATCTCCACCACAGACCAGCCAATGATCTGTCAACAGCTGTAAAACTAACCAATCGGTTACTCCGTTTCTGGGCTGACGGAGAGTTAGAGTAACCTTAACCGCAGTCCGTCTTTCTCGTCTGGTCCTAATCCCTTATTTTAACATAACGTCGTGGTTAGCAATCGTGCTAGCTGAGAACCAGACGGATTTTAAAAGAAGAGGCGGACTGCAAGCAGTCTAGTATTTTAGAGGCCAGATCTGAAATCAGTAGCCTTTAATTTTAGTTTTATTCTATATTTCTGGTCGTCATCTACACCACGAGGAAAGATATCACTGAGTCACGCCTATGGACATCAATATGTCAACCAGAGGCTTTTTGGTTCTTGAAAAAAAGCTGTTTTAAATGGTAAAAATTAAAGTTAGTTTGTAACAGATACCATTTTTAGTAAAATCCAACTAGTGGCCTATTAACAATGCTGCGTTCTGATTGGTTGAGCCGAGTAGCGAAAAGCGCCGGCTTTTTTGCGGCAATAAAATGATTAAAGTCTAGCTTTAACTAACTAAAGTTGTTTTGTCCCGATATTTTTGACCAAGTAGTTGGATTTTACAAACATCAACAACAGATTCACACAGGGTTAGCCTCGACGTAAAGTAAAATATTCAGTAATTCCGGCAAGTAAGTGTTTAAAATTTGGATATACACAATAGACAGGGTAATAAACAGGTCTTTTTCTCGTTGAGATTTTTGAATATATTACTTCATATGGACGCTAAGCCTGTGAAAAAAGCGTCTTCACATTCTTTAATTCAACGGTCATAGCGAACTCGACAACTCGAAACTGGACTATTGCCCATTCGGCCTTCGGCCGCATGGGCTATTGACTCAGAGCCCATTCGTGCTCGAGGAATAAGTGTTGCAGTACGTAGCTTGGGTCGCCTGTGATATAGTGGTGAACTTTTCAAGTCAGGGCCGAGTTGTTCAAAGCTGGGTTAAGATAACGCAGGGTTAGTGCGAGATTTGAATTCAGATTTGAAAGCTTAAAAGGCGTTTCAGTTTTAATTCTTTTTGTCTACAAGTTGATGATTGGAAGCTCTAAAAATAACAGAGAAAATTTTGTGAGAAACTGCTTTTGAACATAAGAAAAAGAAACCCTGGTTAAATTTAACCCCTGGTTAAGCGCTAATCTGGGCCTAGAAGGCTCGGTTACCCGTTTTATTGCACCATGTGGGCGCGCGAGTGGCGGTGTGGTATTCGTAAGATTGAAAGTGTTCCTTGATACAATCTTATATGACCACAGAGTGTAATCACCAGCCATCCTCTGCTTCATTCTTATGGCAATCCGGTGAAATATTCTAAAAACCCAGCTTTTGACACTGGGGACGTAACTGATCTGCGATGCAAGGTCAGGCCGATGTTTTGGGTGAAGAAGGTAGGAAAGTTCGGGATGCTTGTGTGAAGGTGAAGATTATCGGAAAACTTGAAGATAAGCGCAGATATACATGGCAGGATGCTGTAGAACGATTGAACAAATGTTATGCAAGAGAAGTACGTGTAGGTGGCGACGGTTGTTGTTATTCGGTTCAACTTTTGGACTGTCTGTTTCCGGATCCTGACAAATATTACTTCGGCGTTCGAGGGCAATTGTATAAAAAACATGGAGGCAAGACGTACGATATTTTGGATATCCATGATGCCCTTGAAAAAATTGATGAAAAACCGTTTGTTGAGAAGTACACCAGTCTACAAAGACCTGGACACGATAAATTGAATAAGTTGATTAATAAACAAAGAGCAGAAATTGAAATAGAGTGGGAGGAAGCTTTGGCTAACCCAGATGCGAGACACAAGTATTCCTGGCTTGTTGCACAGCGACGTGTCCGCAGTTGTTTTGGTGGACATTTTAGAGATGATTTTCAAGCGCTGCTAGGAAAAAGTTCTCACGTCGATGGGCTTTATAGCATCATAGACATCTACAATGCAGTATGTGAATGGAAAATAGCTGACTGGGAGAAGTTTAAAAAATTTACGGATGAAGAAGGACCAGGTGCTTATGAGCAGAAAGTGTTAGTCGAAGAGCACATGTCTGTCCTGGAGAAAGAGTATCAAGATGCTAAGCGTAGCTTAAAACAGTACTCAGAGGATGAGGCAGAGAAAAGGGTGACAGAATGCTCACCAGATGACCCCTTACTGGGTAGAAGCAAATTTTCAATGCTAAAAGGTGGTAGATGTGATGGGAACATTAACAAAACTTACACTATTTTTGACATCCACAATAGACTGAACAGGCTTTACGACTTGTCTCAAATTGAGTGGTTTTCGCAATTGAAGAAAGATGTTTGCAGAAGTGTCATTAAAGAGTACGAGTCTGCCATCAACAATCTTTGTTGGTATCCGAGAAGTGAGGCAGAGCGTCGTGTGAGGGATTGCCTTCCAGGCAACTTTGTTGGTGACACAGACATATTTCCCAATAAGGATGAAGAGTTACATGGACCAAAAACTGAACAAACTTATGACATCTTTGATATTAAACACTCAATTGCGTATTTTGATGGCAGAAAGTTGCTAAAAAAGTATGTAGACAAAAGTTATCGAAGGTCTAAAGTGGTGCGCAGAGAAGAAATTAATCTCCAGATTAATGAGGAGAGGGAAAAGATTAAAGAAGAGTATGCAAAAGCCATAGAAAAGGTTGAAATTGAGCATGGTTCTGGGTTTATCATCAATGATCACTTTGTTATCACTAATAAGCATGTCATTGATGATGCTGAAGACAAAACGATTTTTATTTGTAATGCTTCAATTGGTGAGCTCTCCTGTAAGGTTGCTTATACTGATATTCAGAAAGATTTAGCACTGCTCTATTGCCAAGGGCTTGACATCAAGTGAAATCGAGTTGCCCCATTGCATTTGTTCAATGAACCATTGTTACCTGGCATGCAAGTATTTTCTTTTGGATATCCCATGAGCCATACTGGAGAAACAGCTCTCTTTGTTAATGGTCATGTTTCTGGTTATAAAGAAACGTATTCAGATTACCGTCCTTCTTTAGTAGTGTTAAATTTGTCACTCAACTCAGGTAATTCTGGAGGCCCAATCCTCTCTTGGATTGGAAATCAGTTAAAGGTTGTGGGTGTTACTGTACAGAAACATTTCAAAGAGATTCTAACATTGGAGGAGAGGGAAAAAATTGAACAAATCCGAAAATCCATGGAAACAAATTATATTAGTGATATTTCAGATAAAGAAATTACACGCTTACGTGACCAGGTCATCTCACCTCATAGTGTAGTGCCTGTGTTTTCCACCAGTGAACCTGATCCTCGCCAGATACCAATGAATTTACTTACTTTAAAACTCTATGATGCTCTGGAAACTCACTCACAGTTCAATTTAAGTAATGCAGTACCAGGGGATAATGTGATTAAATTCATAGAAGAAGCTTTCAAGGAGTGTGAGGGAAAGCATAAAGATGAGTTAGATGAGGTGGTGAAGTGGTCAGCTGATCGTAATATTTTACCTTCTGGTCAACACTCTGCTTCAGACTGTTGTATTCAATAACTACTTTACAGAGCTTTGCCTTGAAATTGTGACCCATTCTCAAGAATAATTGTATTCAGTGCATGTGTTTTTCATAGCCGTGTGTGATTGTGGTACAGTGGAAGCCCGTTAATACAGTCACCAGTGGGTAAAAAAAAATTGGGCGTATTAATGGGGTGGCCGATTTATCGGGGTTGGCACGAATTTCGTGACTTGTTAGGGCCTTAATGACAACACCGCACATTCCATTCACATTTGTTGAACAACTGTTCTCATTTAAATAAACAACCAGAGTGAAGATATTGCATACAGTAATTAAGAATTATTCTCCTTCAGTAAATAAAACACTTTTAAAATTTGGCTATAAAATCGCAACAGATGCAATTTATGTGTACTGTAGGCTAAAAATAGTACAAGAACAGGCTCAGAGTATGATTGAGTACTAGGACACTAAAATTGACATGTCACAGGCACTTAATTTTCTAAATTTTGAACAAGTGGCCGCATTAATGGGGTGAAATTATAAGAGATTCTGCTGTTTGGGATTTGAAAATGTGGCCTTTGGCCGTATTAACAGGTGACCGCATTAACAGGTTTTTTTATAAGGAATTGTATGGCCTTTTTGCCGGGCCAAAAAAAGTGGCTGTAATAACGAGGTGGCCATAAGGCGGCATTCCACTGTACATGTATGTGCGAAAAACATTGCAGATTGAAGTGGTGCAATGATTACGTTGTACATACAATACAAATTACAGTTGAAACATTATGTACAAGTTTTTGTAGAAATTAACTTTAATTTTGATATTTCCCATTTACGTGCAAGTAAGGTTTTTTTTGTAAGTTTTCTAGTTTTAGCCTTTTTAAGGGCTTTTTGAATTGCTATGCTGAAAAGCATAGCAATTGGCTGTATTTAAATGAAGTTTGAGAAAAATGATGGATTTAGAAATGGCTCCAAAGCTATTTTGTCATTAATATTGTTGGCCAAGTGAGGTGTTCAGTAGAACTGTTAGTTCTTTATATCAGTTGTATTTTTGTAATAATGTGACAGTTAATGAAAAAGCAATTGAATCCATCATAGCTTATAGTTATCACATGGTTTCTTTGTTTTGTATTGTCCTGCCTATGATTTGCTTAATAGCTATTAATTTTATTTTGTGGAACTTCCAATATTGTAAAACTTTATCTTTTTGGTAATACATATGTAGATAAATAATAATTTTAATAATATTATGGTTGCTATTGTTGTATAATGTTGTTTTCATTGATATGAACATTTTTGTATTTCTAAGTAAAGGAGCATTAATTTTTTTTGTAGTCTTAGATCAATTTTGTGCCTTTTTTCTTGTGCCGAATAGGAGGGATAGGGTATAAAGTAAAGAAAACCAGTGAAAACTTAATGTCTTATAGTGGGGGCCAGTGGAGAGTGGGCACCATTTGATTTATTTGATTTGATATTCTTCTACATATCTCAAAATAAATACTAGTAAGTACCAGGGAAGGGTACTAACTTGAGTTGGGCATATTCAACATTATTTAGGTTTTAAGTTGTTTCTCTGTCCTTCTAAGGTCGTGCAGGTCAAAAGGATTGTTAGGTTTTCTCGCTTCTAGACTATTTTGGCCTCTCACTAAAATAGGGCCTGATATTTGATATTTTTCCAATGTACTGTATGTTGCCTGCACACTTTGTTTATTATAGAAGGGAATGGCAATTTTTATGCAAAGCTGGTAAAAATGACCAGGTTCTGTGTTGTGGGCATTAAGGGTTTGATTTGGTACAGACCCCCCCCGGCTAGTGGGTGAGTAATGAAGTCCCATATTAAAGCTATATACTGTAGCTGCCTGAAAAAACAGCCGTCACTCTTCGTTCCTCCCCGCTGGGGACGTTTCGCAGGCTGGCTATATAGAACTGGTATATGGCGTAGGATTGGGTATGGTAGTATGGATTTCATTCCCTTTTGAGATTGTGCTCCTTTTTGAGGTAGCAAAGCTGAAAAGGCTTAAGCCACTGTAATAAACCTACTGGTAAATTCAACCCGGATTGCTGTAGGTAATAGCTCAACCCCTTATGATTGCCCATCTGAGGAAAAGAACGAAAGCCATTTTGTCCAAGGTTCATTAATTATTGGAATGACTGTGGCCCAATCAAAAAAATGAGTCGCGTCGCGTCTATGTCGAAAAACGACAAAATCATTCAAAATAGCCTGCGAGCAAGCTCTCCATTTGGGGGATATCGTGAAAAGTAGACGCGCGAGGAACACGCGAGGGGAGACGCGAAAAGCGGCCCCTTGCGGCTTCGCCTCACGCTTGCCCGTTCTCGCGCGGCTCGCTTCGCCCGCGAAAATGGAGAGCTTGCTCGCAGGCTACATGCAAAATGGCAGACGAATCTCCTAGGAGACAAAGCGTCTCCTATTCCCCTCGCAGTTGGACTGACTTCTGACTGGAGGGGGCGCATACTTTTTTTGCCGTGAATTTTGCATTCATTGAAAACCGAAACGAGTGTTTTTTTATTGGGGGAGCTATAAACTCAGCGTAGAAAATATTAGAGCAGTGCAGCCCAATACACGCTTATAGTATACGCATCTTGTTTGACTTAAATAGAGTGTCATTTTTCGCTTCTGGTTTATAATAAGTGATTTTTATTTTTAGGTTGAATTAGGATAGGGTTTGAGAACCTTCTCGGCACACTTTTCCCCTCCTGAGGGGAGGGAAGAGGTTTCCTTTGTCCTGGATGAGATAAGAATTTGAAAGTAGTGGGCGCGAGAAAGAACGGGGCGCGCGTGTCTGACCTTCTCGCGCGCCTGTTCTTTGTTGCGCTTAAATACTTCCAAGCACCTGCTAAACAGGCTAATAAGAATTCCGCCTTCCTGATCTTTTCTAGAATATCATTGTTACTATCCTCTCTTTCAGGACAAGAAAAAGTCGAAGCAAGACGAGTCAGATGAAGATAGTGATGAAGAGGTATTATTCTTTACAGCTAAGTAAGACTAATTAGATGTGTGGTAGCCTGCGTAGCTGGCGGTATTGTGTAGTAGTCGAGTGAGATTTGGCGGCGAAGCCGTCACGAGCGGCGTAAGCCGCCAGAAAACGCCTCTTCTCCACTCCCTCTTTTGGATCATGGCTCCGCCACCAAAACTTTAATCGCGCACCGAGACAATACCGCCAGCTACGCAGGCTAGATTTGTGGCATGGGAAATATTCTCTTGCGCGAAAAGGCTACGCGCGGGAATTTTTTTTTGTCTCGAGAGTGTAGCGAGAAACTTCCAACTCAGTGACATTCATTTTGGGCCTCAGTGTTGTCTAAAAATACCCCCCCCCCTCCCCCCCGTTCCCTGATCCACCACTGCAGCGTACTACATTGAAGAGGGCCACAGGAAAGGGCTGCTCAGTAGCTTTCATTTAAATGATCACACCATAGGATTTCATGCACAGACTCAAAAGTTAGAACCACCTTGTACAGCATAATAAACTGAGGTTGCTTTGCGTTATTTTCCTCACTTAGATGTGTTGGCCGTGATTGTGCCCACACGCGTACGGTGGGTGGCTCCTAAAATGTTCTGCAATTGGTATAGGATTTAATGGAGCCGAAACCAATTGTGGAATTGCACGGATTTTAGGCATCCTACTGATGAACAGTTGGGACACGTAGATATATTTTTTTAGCGACTACTATAATTTGCAGTCTGTCTACTTTGAATGTAATATGCTCAGCATAAATATAAACAACCCCAAAAAGGTAAATCCCAAGAGTTTTAATGTGACGGATAACACCATAGGATTTCGTCCACAGACAGCGAGGGTAGTACTTCTTTTCAGGCCTTGTAATTGGGAGCTTTAGGATAGATGAGAATCAGCAAAATGTTTGTGTTTATATTTGTAGAGTACTAAAGAACAAGAGTTTGACTCACGGATGCGAGATCAAGTACGAAATAAATTGAAGAAACGAAAACCTGAAGAAGATAAAGAGCAAAGCGATGTTCAACCAACAAAAGAGACTTCTGGGAAAAGGTTGACAAAACAATTTACAGCTCTTTAGTTTGTAGAAATTTTGCCAAAGCTGACGGACTTCAAGAGGATCGTTAGTCAACTATTCAGCAAGTTAGATAGTCGGTAGTCACTCTTCAACCGCGTTTGTCACAAGAGAACGCAATCCTAAACTGTCGGCTTTTGGCGGGATTCCTGTGTGTGAGAGCAAACCCACTTTTCACGCAGGAGCCATGTCACTAGTCTCTCACGCGGCCATTTGTCAGTTTTGTTAGTCGGAAGTTAATTTGTCAGTCTTTCCGTCACCAAGCTGAATTGTTTGTCAGTGAAACATGTTTGTTGCTTTGCGTTCCAAGACATTTCCTTGAGCTAATGGTAATCTTTTCCTCTTATGTCTCCACTCAGCAAACAGGAAGCAGCGCGCGCTGAATACAAGCGACTAAAGCGCGAGATGATGGAAACGAAAAGAAAAAAAGACATTGAAGAGGAAAAACGCTCTGGTGAGATTTTTCTTGTCAACTTTCGTTAATTTTCCTGAGTTAGCCTGTTGCAGGCGTTCAGATGGTGGGGAGGGGATTGAATCTTACGCGCGGGGAAAACGAGAGGAGACCGCCCTCGTCAATTTGTCGCCCGCGCTCTCAGTACTATCTGAACGCCAGGAACAGGCTATACCTGAGTTGGCTCAGTGCAGTTACCATGCACAGGATTGTAAAAATGCCTTGATGCAGGAAGAAAGCTATTACGGCACAAAAGTGAAAACAGTCGGTGTTAGTAGCGTTTTTCACTGAATTCCCAACCCCTCTTTCTATAATCGGCATGGACGGGTTTCAATTTCGAAATGAGAATGTAAAATTTACCGTTATTTTTAAAACGTTAATTTCACCGACTAGTAACGTTGTTTTGCAGAGAACTACGATGTAAAGGTACAACCGGTCGCCAGGCTGGTTACATTTCATGCCAACGATTTCAACACGTGGGTCTTATTTAAACTGCGTCACATTTTTTACACTCACATATTTAACATTTTGCCCTCCGATAGTGTGATTTTACTTAGAATACAACGCACTATTATGCGCTAATTCCAATGTCTTCTTCTATTTTGCGTTAGTTGTTATTCTCTGTTTCACGGGTCAAGTTAAATCACTCTACCATCTCGCAGCGTGAAAAAGAATAGTTTCTCTTTTAATCTTTGAAATGGTCGGTTTTACCCACCAACGTACTTTGGGACAACATTGAGCCCGTTATAACTCAGCCGCGTATTTACTCAGGTTTAGGAGAAATTTAGTCTTTCTTGTTCTCAATGATGATTTTAAACAACAAAGTAGTGAACCTGAGTATAAAGCCAAGTTCAGTGTCAGAAGGCTCCTTTAGTTAACAAACAAACAAACTAAAACTAAACCAAAAGAAAACAAAGATAAAAAACTCTGAAGTAACGTCGTTAGGTTTCGGAAGTGTTCGACAAATATTTTTAAACAAAAATGTTACATTCAAGACGTCATTTTGTCCCAAATTCCCTTTATATGTCTATAAGTATTTGGTATGGCTAAGTGTGTGTGTAACAGTTTTAAAAGGCGAATCATCTTGGGTGGTTGTAAAGATTATCATTATGAAGAGAAACTTGAATCTTATTTATACTAGTCGAGATTCGAACGATCAACTGTCAACGTAAATCAAAATCCTGATTTGTTTTGTCAGTTTGAGTAAATGTCCACATAGATAAAGTTCAATTTATTAACCACTTGGCCATGCAGAGCACTGGTGGTTCAGTGGTAGAATTCTCGCCTGCCACGCGGGAGGCCCGGGTTCGATTCCCGGCCAGTACACTCTTTTTCCTCTTTCTTTTTTTTGTTTTTTGTTTTGCTTTAAACGATGTGAACTTGTGACTTGTTGGACCTCGAATATTATTGAAAACTTGTTTTGCCTTCAATATAAAAAAGGATCTATCCCACTTTTTCAGAAACGTTTCTTAGGGATTCTGCAAAAAGGAAAGTTCTTTCAATGGACCATTCCCGGCTTACCCCAACCCCTTTTCTTGGAAAGAAGGTAATTGCGAAGTCGTTGTTATGAACAAAAAATATATATATTTATATTCTCTTGCACTCATTTTCAAGAATTTACCCGAAGACTCGTTTTGATGGTGAGAAGCTGTGAAACTTGGAATAGGCCTAAATTTATCAGAGCAACGTATAGAAAGTTTACACAAGTTGAAGTATTTTTTTTCTTTTGCTTTTTGTGTTGACCAGAGTCTAAAGAGTCCGATGTGTTAGCAGCTTTTCACGCAGAACAAATAACTTACCTCGAGAAGAAGAAAACTTCCCAAAAAAGGAAGGGTCAAGGAAGGGACGAACAGGTAATCAAATGTTTTATTTATGTCAAAGTTTTTATCACTCATGGACAGGCGCGGATCTAGAATAAATTCCTACCGATTTCATCAACGAGTGCCGAAAGCGCAAGCTTCGAGGGCGGGGGTTTCGGGGGCGTGTTCCTTAGGGAAAATTTTTGGATTTAAAGTTCCCAAAGTCCCCTTTCCTGGTTTTCTGAGCCATTCAGACCGAATATTAACTGACTGTCCAAACCACTTTCTAGATTTCAACTTTTATTATTATTGTTATTGTTATTATTATTATTATTATTATTATTATTATTATTATTATTATTATTATTATTATTATTATTAAAAATATATATGAAAAATATACTAATTATGAAACTGATCTGACCGATATCCGTAAAACGGTGGAAACCGGTGTGGATCCGCGCTGACTGAGTGATCTTATACCTGTTATATATCCCGCTCTTTGCGCAAATGTCAAGTGGATCTGTTGTTAACCAGAAACAAGGTCATTACTTTAGACATTGGCCAGACATTGACTGTACGTCAGTATGAATATTAATGTGGTATAATTACATTTTAAAAGCATTTGTAATAATTAAAGCTTGTTGATAGTTGTGTGCTGATAGCCGGCGTGTCAAGAAACTCACCTGGACGATCATATTCCACCGACTCATGCATGACTTGACACTTTTGTTGCCACCTGATTTTTCATGTAGAATCTAACACTGCTGGCAGACTTTCAAGCCAAGCTTTTTCAGTCCAACGAAGAAGAAGGAGATCAAGAAGAAGATAACGACAACGAAAATGAAAACGAAGAGAGAGATGATACTGGATGGTAAGTAACGTCTCTACATTTTGCGATCGTTGACATGACCCCGCTCCCCTTGTTATCCCGGGGCAGCCTATCCAGGGGGAGGGTGCGGGGTGTCCGGATTCCCCCCACCCCCCCCCCCCCCCCCCCCCCATCAGACGTGACCCTTGTTTGAGACTGATTCTTACAGCGACAGAATCGTATATCACTTTTTCACTGGCTGATTTTTTTTTAAAGAAACGCGCGTTGCATTTTGCAGCTTCACTAAATTCCAGGGATATTCAAGAATGTAATTGGTTTGGGGTACCCTCCTATGATCTGTTCGCCCTGCTCGCAAAGCAGTATTTCCCGCGCCAACGGCGACCGACGTTCACAGATTGAGAAACACGTGGTCGTCTCTTTGAGAAGTGATTTGCCACAAAAAAGTTCAACAGTCCTTTCCGAACCAAAGTTTGGATCCCCCAGGGAAAAACTCCTGGATCCGCCCCTGAATTGGGCAGCGTCGAGGCGTTTAACTGAAAATGAGAGAAGGTACTCACTTTCAATTGCTACAACGCCCGTAAGGCGCTGGAATATGTAATAGTTAAACGCGCTTGCTTTAGGAGTCTCTCGGGTCATGCGCCGTTCAACGAGGAAATATGTTTGAAAAGATAGGCTAAAACTAGCGTGCAATATTTTATTCCAGGATGTTTCATTCTCTGAAGTGTGAGCCTGAACTGAAGAGAGCAAAAGATGCATCTATTGAAGACGAGGACACGTTTGAAATATTCGACCCACGAAACCCCATAAACAAAAGAAGAAGGGAAGCCAGCAAAAAAGCCATGAAAGAAAAACGCAGATAACATGGTATCTATTGTGATGATCTGTAAGTAGAGTTGTCGAGGAAACAAGTGTGGTATCCGAAAAATCTTCGTAATATTCCGAAGACTTCACGATAACAATTCACGATTATCAGTTAACCACTGATCTCAGCCTGACAAACTCGACAACCTCGTTCTTGGAAACGAGGTTGCAAACACCATTCTCTGTTTAAACGCGTGACCAAAACAGACGATGGGATCTGGGGACAAGAGTGGCCTTGTGTGTTAAGGTGATTCCCTAGTTTTGCACTGCGCATCTCTTACTGCGCATAACAAGATGGCCGCCGTAAAAAAGAGCATGTGAAGTAATATTATTAAAATGAAGTTGACTGATGAGAAACGCTATTGGAATTTTTGCTTGCTGTTGTTTCTTGCCGAGGTGAGACTCAATGTGTTGGGAATCTGCATAACGTAAGCAGTACGCGTGTTGCTAAGTTCGACCTCCTCTCGGAGAACCTCGATATTGGATGTTTAACTTGTGCTTACTCACTTTGATTTTCATTTAAACACTTTCTTTATCAAATTGTGTCCTAAATGTGATATCTCGATGTAAATTCTGTAAAAACGGATTTTTTAATACTTTCTTCCCCCTTTCACATACATTCTATTTTCAAACTCGCCCCAGTCCTCTCTCAAAAATCGGAGAAAATGCGTTTGGTGCGCACTTTCTGCAGCTCTACCGCAAAAACGAGTACGGTGACCCCCATTTTTTATTTCATGATTATAATAAGGACAGTGCATCCTTTCGATGAGAAAAAAATTGGCACAAATCTATGTTCAGTTTTTTGGTAATTTTACTAAATTGTACGGATTGAGCCATCACGGGTCGAAAAGCGCGCGTCCAATTTAATTCTACTTTGGAGCGCAAAGTAAAAACAAGGGCATTAAAAGACATTTTTCTGGTACGTAAGAGGATAAACAATACATTAAAGTCAAATTCTGTGTGATGTCACATGCATCATCGAAAAAATCCCTCATTTTTGTCTAGTTTTGCGCTGCCCGCGGTTTTTGTAGAAGGGTCCTAAATAGCCGTATTTGTCAGCATTGTGACGTCAAAACGAGCACGGTGACCCCACTTTTTATTACTTTTTTATCATCTTCTTGAGTTGTTACATCAGTGTACCAAGTTTAAGCTAAAATCTATGTTAGGTTCTTTTACTATGGAATCACCTTAAACTCATAGGTGTCGAGACGACACGTTGCATAGCAACATTTTTCACGTGATCTGCTGGCTCAGATAATCTCAAGCCTTTTAGCGAAAACAACATACATTTTTCCTCTAGCAAATTTACGCTGTTAAAGACACCGAACTCTTTATCGCCTACCACAACCTAAAGCTTTCTATGAGAAAAAACTTTTGTGGCATTTTTTTTGGCATAACAATGGATTTTTGGTAAGAATTACTTTTCCTTCTGGGCAGCTGCCCAGAAAAAAGTCTTCTCTAAACCCAAAATTTTAAGTTGGAAGGGTGTTTGTTTTGACTACGGCTGTTTGGCTGCTATCTTTTATAGTTATTCTGGAGCAGCAGTCTGCCTAAAAGAGAACAACTTGGGATCCCATATTCGCAGCTTGCAGGAAGGATGCATGTTAAAGATGTTGGGTATTCACCTTTCTTTTGTGAAAATCTTTAAAAGCGACAATTTCATTGGTAAATAGTAGCCTTCAGCTGATTGGCTGAAACTTTGGTTGTTATAGGCGCTCATCCAGCTTATGTTGCGATTTCTTAAGATGTCAAACTTTATCCTTGATTAAACAAAGCGGTTGATTTCCTGTCTAAAGCCATAATTCTTCAGGAAGACTATCTAAATATTAGTCATTTGGTTAGTCAAGTAAACAGTTCTACTTAAACAAATACACTTCTTGTGAAATCTAAATGTTTGTTTAATAAAACTGCCCGCTCATATTATAGCGGCTTTTGTGACCGCAGCCGAACTACTTTAAACCAAAAGCAATTCGTAGATGTTATCTTTAAAACCAAATAAGGTTATAATCATATATTTTTTTCCTTACTGTTGAAATCACTGAATTGCTTGAATTTATCTATTTGTTTGGAATGCATGGGTATTTAAAGGTTTAAGATGCCTTTGTGTCACTGACGCGAATTTTGTTAAGATTTTTTTCACCCACCCAGTTCGCAGCGGTACAAAATATATATAAGCGATCACAGCTTTCACGTTTGGGTGTTTGCGGCTCAATTCTGATTTGCGGTTGGTGTCCTAAACTTTATATTTGTAAGCCGTATCTCGAAAACAACGATTTCTTGTGATGCTTTTTTTTCGTTTACAAAATGGAATCACCAACTGTTTTCAATTACGCGCTTGGTCATTTTAAAGGAGTCAGAAAGGTTAAAATAACAAATCGGGTTTAAATTTGCGAGGTAATTGTCGATAATTTGCGGTAATAGAAATGGTTCTACGGTTATGACATTACTTCTTGCTGAGAAATACATTTAAATTTAAAAACCAGTCGTAATAACATTGCAGTGAATTCTCCTTTTTTTGAACTCCTCGATGCGGCCGACACCATATCGGTCTGTTACTGTCAATGTCTTACACTTCTCTTGACGAACAGAGTGAATTTGAGGGAGATTTGGGAATATATACTTATCGAACGAAATACAGGATATCTAAGGGTAGGAGGGGTGGGGGTTTCTACATTCTGGTCTTTTTATTCTCTCATCGATCCATCTCTTTTCCGCCGTTCGCTTTTCGACATTGATTTCTTTCTTCGCCCTCGCCGGCAGTGTTCCTTCGCCGTCTTCCCCCGTCTCTTCAAAATGAGAGGGTCTTTAGCCTTCCTGCAAAACTTTACCCTGCGAGTGTGGGAGCTTCGTTTTGTTCTTTGTTCTCTGTATGCAGCTGCGTCCCCAGTTCTCAACGCCACGTGTTTTCTCGAGACGCGTGCCGCGCCACACGCAGTCACACGCTTTGTGTTAACCAAGTGTTTCAAATGGGTTGCTCAGGTATCGATCAGATGTTAACGTATCGGTAAGCTGTGGATATATAAAAAATTTCCAATTACCAGACGTATTCTCCCCTCTAGAAAGACTCGCCATGAGAAAGTACAGTTTAACAATGGGGTCACAGTTAAAACGGACATCCTGCTAGCTCTCCCGTTCCTAAGAGATTAAAATTCAAAGAGACCTTAGTAAAGCTCAGGTCGTTGAGATTTATTCCCACGTAAAAAAGGCCGTTTGCCGACGTTGCCGAAAACTTCCTTATCCTTCAGTCTGCGATCTTTTCAAAGCGGCATTTCACTTGCTACTTTGTCGCATAACAATGACCGGATATTTCATGCCGCGATCAAACATTCAAAGCAAGAAAATATTATTCTTCTCACTATATACCTCCAAGCGAACAATACTTGGCCTTTCAGTGAGATCAGGCCAAGATAAGAAACGGAAATTACTGTTTTTATAAAGGATTAAAGAAGCTAAAAAACCTTTTTCTCTCTACTCACCGCTCAACTCAACACAAAATTCACCTACCGACTTGGCGGTTTACGTGTTTTTTTGTTCGGGATAAAATGAAAAACAGAACAGCGCAAACAAAAAAAATTTCTCCTTCTTTGCTATTAAAGGCTTATAAAAAAAGTCACACTTCTGTTGTCTGCGATATATTTGAAAGGGAATGATTGTAAGTTAATTTTAGTACTTAGATAAAACAAGCGAAGTAATTATAGGTGGGAAGCGTGCTCGCCTCAAAATAAAAAAAGTTTAACATTGTTCTTTTTTTGCAGCTTTTATTTCCTTCTGACGAAAAGTATCAATAAAAAACAAAAAGTTTTGTTTCGTTGTATCTTTTAGAATTGCAAGATGCCGTCTTACAAAAAGGCAGGTTGTTTTATAAACAAGAAAATCCAAGACCACTGCCAAACGGATAACAAAGGTCTATTCAAAACATTTTCAAACGATATTTCGACTGGCCAGACCAGCCTTCTTCGGGTTTACAGCTTTGCAGTAGTCTTTTGACTTCTCGTTTTCTTATCAATATAAATTTTTAGCTGATTAGATTTCTTTTCTTTAGACCCAACATTGACCACCGGCAAGATCTTCGTCCACGGTTTTTGTAGTTTACTTCTTTAAATTATTTTATGTCTGTTTGAGATTCCCGTATTTATTTTTTACGAAACTAAATGGGACACGACGTTGCTTATTAGATATTGTATTTTAATGACTGATCGATTACAAAAAATGATTGGTAAACTAAACAAAAGGACTTATCTTTTTGTTGACTTGAAACTTTCGTTGTCTTTGTAGCAAAGAGATCATAACACCTGGAAAAGTAAATCGCGAAAGAATTTTTTCTTTCAGGTTTTCCTTAGCCACAACTGTACGTTGATGCAAATATTGTTCTGAAAATACATGCAATTAACTGTCACTTTTGAATTTGCCGCTCTGCTCTATAGTCAGTTGTTTTAGGGAGGACACAAGTATCCACTTTTGTAGAAAATATTCTTCAATCCTTAGATTTTCACTTTGCTCGTTTCTAAGCTCGCGAGAGACATTTTTCAATCTCATTTAATTCTTCTAGGCTGTGTGTTTAACAGTTTTTACGGTGGATATAGGTTACTGAATTCTTAAAGAGGATTAGATTTTAGAGATTTAACGGATTTTTTTCTCAGCGATTTTTGTGCCTATTCACAAGTGGGTGACCGCCCGCCTATTTCAACATGCGTACTTGTCTTCTCTCATACACCACATGACAAGATGACGAGCCCAAAGATGACGCCAGTAAGCTTTGAGAACAAATTGAAATTCCTTCCATCTGCGTAAATGGAAAATGAATCTCGCCTTTTATCAACGTTTTGCTTGCTTGTCAACACTTGTGGTCTCAAATGTTTCCCTTTCATATGTTACTTCTACAATCACGCATCCAACCCACGAAATTTGCGCCAAGTTTAGTAACAGCGCATCTGTTAATAATTTACTGTTGTTTGTTTTTGTTGGGCATTCGGAGAAGTTTTTTCATACCTCTTGTTTGTTATTGTGTGGGTATTAGAGGGAATTTAACACCAAACTAAAGGTTAATCGTTCCTCTTTCCGTTTCCTTCAAAACTGACGCGATTGTTTTTCTCGCTTGATGGTTCAGTGATGATGGCCTTCGCAGAAAACTTAAGTTTTGCTTCTTTTTTGTCGATTTTTGGTTTGGAATGCATGTAAAAGTTATTCAGTAAAAGCTTTAAGTAAAAAAATTGGTTGTCCCTGGTTTGAGACTGTTTTATCTCCAATACTTTTTGTTCATAGTCGTAGACACACTGCCGGAAAAAGTTTTGAATGGCCTAATTTCTTGGCAAACTCGGTCCATTTGAATGAAAATATTTTATTTTGTTGCTGTTTCACAAAACTTAGGTCTGAAAATTGCGCGCAGTCTAATCACAGGATTAAGAAAGTGTGCTTCATAAACGAAAGAAAAGTGTGTAAAAGTTTTCTATAAGTGAACAACTCTTGTGAAACATTCACAAGCTAAGTATCTTTTGATGTTTTAGTGGTAACAATTATTTCAAACGGCACACAGACGCAATTTCAATCCAATTTCAATAAGTGAAGAGTTTGATAATATATTCAAAGTCGCTGTAGGGGAGATTGGCAGAAGTCAACATGAATGACTGAAATTGTTTAAAATTAGGGGTGTAGACGCATTTGAAATGCTGGAAAACTTCCCGGAAAGACACCCTTAATGGATTTTTTTAAATAAGTTTAAACCAGAAAACTGTGAAAACGAAGAAAATATCCTTCATGCTTCCTTCCGCTGTATTAAAAGGAAGAACGTCGCGGTCTTGTCAGAGAAATAATCCGCTCTCCCTCTCTCAGAACTGTTGCAAGTGATGGGTCCTTTATTTAGTATTAAGTCCCTATATCTGCTTTGCGATCTCCGAATTAGACAGAAACATTACCCTTGGGTGAAGTAGTTTGGTTCTTTCAATCTCGGCGGGTACTCTATTGACACGAAAAGCCGATAACACCAGCCTCTTTGTTCACTAATTTTTCTTCGAGGCGAGCAAACATTTTTCCTTCGAACTTGCACGCGTTCGAATTTACACTTTACTCGTGTAAATCTAATTTACGCCCCCGTCAGGGACCACATGGTGGCATTTAACATTTTAATGCAAAAGTCCTAGAAGCGAGCGGATATACAGACAGATGATAACACGAAACGACAAGATCTTGATCAACAAAAAGTGTTTATTAATTACATTTTTCTTGATCGCAAATCGGTAGACAGATAAACACAATAGTTTAAAGAGCTAAACACCAAAAAGCACGTATAAGATAGTGTATCAACCAGAGCTCTTCAAGTGTGATGTAGTTTAGTCCTTAAGTAAACAAAACCTACACAAAAACAGCTCGAAATGTACCTTATTTACACACTTAAAGCATAATAGTAAACACCATTACTCGCCTAAACGCGTTTAGGTAACAAAAATAAATTACACTATTTACAATTCATTTGCAAAGTTCACGATATGATACGCGGAACGGTCGATATGTAGCGTCTAATTTTCCTTGCAGTCATTGCTGATTTTTATCAGACCGCGATATCAACGGGCCGAATTCAACGTGAAATGTATGTTCGTGGTATGAATTTAGGTATTTTCTTATCGAAAAGCCTAAGGCTAGTCGAATATCAGATCGGTGCTGGAAGGTCGATTTTCAAAGTTCGCATCATTCGTTAATGAAAGATCACAGCTTGTCTGATATCCTTCGCAGGGTAATTGCTCAAGTTCACTTCGCTCCTTTTTTAGACCTACATCACAGTTCTCATGTGAGTCGTGTTTTTCCTTGTTGCTTTCGGCGCTCATGTCCTTGACCAAATCATCCAAAAATCGGATGTACTTCATCGCTAGTCTTAAAATCTCATTTTTGGAAAGTTTTCTCTCGGGCGGATAAGTCGGTAGTAGTTTTCTAAGCTCTCCAAAAGCCATGTTGACGTGCTGTTGCCTCCATCGCTCCCTGCTGTTTGTATAAAGTCGTTTCATGTATGACTGGCACTGGTTTTGATACGATAGACTTATCCTGCGTCCTGTTGGATAGTAAACCGCTTGTGGCGACGGTGTGGGACTCAAACTTGTTTCGGATCCGCTTGAGCTGCAGGCCGACCCATCAGGAGGAGATAAGGAATGTGCATCCATATTTACCCCGTCGAACGGTTGATACGCCATGTGTCTGACTAAACGATCGTGCAATAACACTGAATAGCAGTATGATCTCGCGACGGGTCTCCCTTTATAGACACAAGCACTCGCGCTTAGTTGTCTGACCACTTTCAATGGCTTATGTCAAACGTGTTTTTTACAGTCTGCCTTCAATTTACCTGATCGCTATAATTGCTTTTTCATTTATAATAGCCCAACCCGATAACCTTTTGCTCCGGTAGCTACCCCAGAACGTTCGCAATAAGGACAAATTGACGTATTAAATCGCCCTCTCTCTTCTCTTCTTTCGTTTTCCGCGCCAGGAAATTGACCTTTCAGAGGTTTTCGTGTCTCGCGTTTGTATCTTACACCATGACACCTTGACTAGCCAATCAGCGATCAGCTGCTCCACTTAAATTTAGCGGTGTCAAATTGTTTTTAAAGTCGGTATTTAGTACCCGTTTAGTAATCGTCGCTTTGTTGTGTGGTCCTGATGATGCGTTTGTCTGAAAGCAACTCTTGACATAAAAATAACAGGCCTTTTAAAGATTTTGAGACGTGTGTGCAAATTCGGATCGGAAAGTCACTTTTGTGTGAATTGCAAAGTGCTTTGTGAATAACCGACACCTGTAAACCGCACCCTTTCTTCCCTTAAAAAAATGATTATTTAAGATGACACTCCACTTTACAATCATATAGCCAGTGAGCAAGCTCTGTGGAGGTGGAGTACGAGGGAAAAGAGCCCCAGAGAGAGTGTGATTGCTGGCCAGGCTAGGCTAAGCAATCAAGAAATTAACTGTAAAGTAGCTTTCATCTATATAGTCATTTCAGTACGAACTTTATCAACAGACTGGGAAATTTGAACCTCATCTGAGCAGCATAATGAACGTATAGCAGGATAATACTGCTCAGCAGGCAAAAAACTTAGCCACAGTTAAAGTACCTTTCGTGTGCGTACACCGAAGAAAGATACCCAGGTCACGGCTACATTACTGACTCTGGCTTAATTTTCGACAGATAAAAACGAAAAGCAACCTCCCCCATACCCTCTCTTCGAATCAAGGTTGAAGCCGCGCGGAAGCTAAAACGCGCCATTTCCCCATCCTTGATCAAGGGAGGAGGGAGGTTGTTAATAATTCCATTTATTTTGTCGGACTAGGTCTTGTCTCGCGATCCCAGCTAGTCCTCTTCGAGAGACTTCTAGTACACAGTAAAATCAGCAATGAGGGAACTCTTGTAAAGAGGTTGCTATTTTCAAACTTCTTCGCTGAGCTGCTTATTCTCGACGTCGGTTGTAAACAGATATCCAGGAGCGTAGCGTGAGGTTTTGAAGGTGTGCGCACGGAAAGAAAGGTTAGACCTCCGAAGGTACTGCAAACTGGGGAGGCGTGGGGGCATGCTCCCTCAGGAATAGGGGCTCAGAAATGCCATTTCCTGCGTTTTCCGCAGGGCATTTTCAGTAAATAAATGCGAAGAAAAAGACAATATTTAGTTGTTTATTTTACATTTCTAGCGTTAATCGGTAAGCGCGGTACAGTATTTACCGAAAAAAGGGCAAAACAGTGACGTCATCAAAAAGGTTACAAGCAATGCAGAAGGCGAAACGGTCTATACACCAAAATAATGCGAAAGATTTATCATTCATTCCGATTTAATGATAAAAATGCTTTCAGGAAATTAGAAATAAGTATATTTTTGACATTTCAACTGTTTGCTCGGGCGTATCTGCGTATATGGACGCTACTCCCCTGATATATAATCCATTTCTTCCCTCTCAAACAGTCATGGTATGTAGCTTGTTTCAAACTTTGAGTATCTGGGTAAAATTCTGAAGCCGGTGTGACCATTTAGATGAAAGCTATCTCGCAGATCTTTCTGTGGCACTTGCACATTTTTCTTAGCATTTAATGCTATAGCCATTTGTTTTGTTTTGGAACGTTATTTGAAACTTCTTTTTGTTGCTTGGCGCATTTTGGGACAGCAAAACGCAAATTCTTTGGGCATGAAAAGACGGATTCGTGTACAAAACAGCATATTTCTTCCCTGGGCGTGTCGGCACAAAAATATTTCGTTGAAGACTCGAAGAATTTTGTTTACGATTTTACAAAAGTCATAGCCGCCGTTCCGTCCTTTCTAGTCTAACAAAGTACAATTACTGCTTTTTGGTTAAAAATTTTAGACTGCATAGAGACTTATTTTTTCACAGTTTTGTTTCTACCATTTTTCCATCAAATCGGACACGAGCGCGCTGCGGAGTTATATGAATTTTGTATGGTATGCTTTGCTAAGAATCTCCGGAAATGTTTTAAAGTTGCCTTCAATAATCCTGTCATGTATTTTATTACTCGTGATGAGTTTAACAAGCTTTTGGTTTTTTGGATGGAATTTGGGGTGCAACCCTTCGGCGGATCAGATAGACCAGTATCATGTTCTAGGCCAAATTCGGCGAACAATGCGAAGATTTTGAATTTGGAAAAAAAAAATCAATGGGGAAAACAAAGACGGCTCTTTCCCGGGGGGTACTCCCTTATATAGCCATATAGGTATGTGCCGTCCCATCGGGTAGGGTTTTTGCGCCGTTTCGGTCTGAAAACGGCTATTCACTTTGCCCATTTTGGTCTGGAATCGGGGATGGTTTTCGAGGGAACTACGGAGTATATGAACGTATTTATCGTTTCAATTTCAAATGAGTAAGAAAGAAAGAGAAATATGCGAATTCGAAATGGATTGAATAATTTCTTTGTTTGCGCTCTAATCTAGGTAATGATAACAGAATTTCTGCCTAAAGGGCAGGTCTGAAAACGGGTATGGATTTTAGAGGTCTGGTCTGAAAACGGGTGTGGAAAATTACATTTTTTGGTCTGAAATCGGGTCAGGATTTGAAGAACCGGGCGGCACACTCCCACCAAGAATTCCCAAGAGTAACCCCCCCCCCCACCCCGGGAACTCTTTTTAGCGCGGTTCTTCCGTCTTTCGTATTCGCTGTATTTTCCCTCTCGCGTTCCTCCGAACTTTCGCTCCGTTGTGATCTAAAAGTCTTGGTTTTTAAAAAGGGTAAACCTTGCTTTAAGTAAGTTTTTTTGAGATTACCTTCGATAGGGCTGCGTTTAAATATCAAGAACCACAAAAATGAAATTCTCAAAAATGTAACAGAAACTTTAAATCGCTCTTAGCGTCCGATAAAATAAAGCAGTAGAATTTTCGAAGTGTTTCCTGCGTTTAGTATTTTGTCTAGTTCTTACGAGAGCGGAGAATCCACTCATTTCTGTTTCTGTATATATATTTTTAATTCTAACGACAAGACAATATCTCGCTTTTCGCTTCCAATTACTTTATGTACGTAAATCGAAACGAGTCCTTCTAAGCCAACACACGAGCCATGCGTGAGGCATGAGACATGAAATTCACAATGGCGGAAACTTCACTGAAAAATTAATCCTCTGTTGAAGTGTTACAATTCTTGTTTTTAAAATAAAACTTGATCCGTTTGTGGTTAGAGAGGGCTTTGTGGCATATTTATCATCGCTAATTTTTTCTGTTCCTCCGCGAACTGATGGATTAAGCTTTCAAGGCGCTTATAATTATATATCCTCGCCACTTTGGCTGCGGTTTTGCTTTCTCGTCATGTTGTATTAGTTTTTAAACGACTTTTTTTACCACACAACTGTACCACACACAACGATATCTGAAGGCACGAATGGACAAACTTCTCTTGAAGAGGATTGAAACGCATTGCAATTGTAGTTTTTGAAAGCTTGTTAGCCTAATAGTTTTTCAAAAATCATTTTTGTTTTTGTGAACTCTAAGCCTACTTATTGGTTCCTTTATTACTCTTGTGCTGACGGTACCTGCAGAAAGACGCCCCCCCCCCCCTCCCCCAAGGAAAAGAGATTTCTAAGAGTATACACTATAAAAGATTTATTTCTCTGCCACTATCTATTACAACGTTGTCTGAAAATACTGCGCCATACATTTGAGAGGGTCACTGCTTCACCTGAGTGACCAGTGTCTTTCCGTGATTGAGCAAAGTGTGTTCAATCAACAAAGTAGGCCCACCTTTTAAGTCTCTATTTTCGAGTGTCATAATTTTGATGAAAGCTACGAAGCAGTATTTTCCTGTAGTTCTACTCGCCCTGGGATTTTTACTTCCTCCCTGGTTTTGATTTATACTACGGTTTTTGCACGTTTGACGTCAGTGCAACTGAAACAAAAAACTAAAAGTGGTCAAACCTTGTCTCACACCTACAGGATTTGTCCACGAGCTCGTGTTTTTTACAACCAAATCACTTGAAATTTGCAGTACAGGAAATGTGACAATAGTCACTGAGTAGCTTTTGTAGAATGATGTATATGTTAGCAGCTTTAAAACACTTAAACGAGTTGTTAAACTTCTGTTTTAATTATTGCAACTTGAAAAATCTTGGCGCCTTTAATCTTGAAAAATCCTGTGTTTTTCTTTCCTTTGGAGTTTGCACCGACCCGTGCGCTTCCGACTAACCTGTGCCAGGCTGAGCTTTCAGATAGTATAGCGGGGACGTATTTTAATATATTTTTAAAAAACGAGCAAAGCGGAAAGAAGTCTCTCTCTAGCCCCCGCGCGTTTTTCGCATTTCATTTTACTGAACGACTTTTCACCACTATCTCGGAGCCTGGAATCGGCTAGCTTGCAACGTACGAGGATTTTGTCTCGTCCATGATCGATGTTGAACAGTACTTATGAACAAGTTATCGAGAAAGTAGCTAAACATTCTGGGTGACACAGCCTCTGTGAAACTCGAATTTCCATCACTAGAGAGACCATATAAAAGGCTTTAGCGAAAATATGATTTCGTGATGTTTTTACACTTTTCTTGCGGAAGACACCCTACACTGGCGGGCAGTTCTGATCTGTGTTAATTTACAGCTCCTCCCTACTGACAAGGCCAGGAGACCTTGTTTGTGACATCATGTTATTTTGGTCACGAATGCCGTTATCAAAGAAGTGTTAGGCTAAAAATGATGACTTATTTTCTACCTACACCAGGTCTGAAAACGGGTATCTATTTTTAAATAGACACCAGTCTTAAAAGGGGGTGTGGAAAACAACATATTTCTGTCTGAAATAGGGTCAGAATTGGAGAACCGGGTGGCACATCCCTACCAAAAATTCCCAGGAGTACCCCCCGGGAGTGTTAACTACGCCAAAAAGGCAAATCCTAGCCACGCTACGAGACAAGCATAAGTCTCAATTTCCACCTTGTTTTCAGATTAAGGTAACTGGCCATTCTTAGGTCCCGCTAACCCTTGCCCAGAAAAGCGAATCTTCGGCCTATCTCCCTACGGTGGCCAATCAACCATCCCGGTCCTTATCCACCTAGTTGACAAAACCAAATCTTTGAACCTTCTATGAAAATAACCTTCAAAAGTCCTGACCTCGCAATGATTGAGTCAAACCACCAGGATATAGCAAATTTTACCAAGTCAGTTTTCAGTTTCAATCCTTTTATTTACTGCTTTCTTGCAAGGGGTCAAAGAAAATAAATCATGTAGGTCATCCTGGCAAATGTTAGCAAGTACATTGCTTGCTGAACTTCCTTCATCACTAACGATGCAGTCAGAGACAGAATCAGGCAAACCATTGGGCCCTAGGATGATATCTTAACCACGGCGAACCACGGTAAAAAAAGGCAAGTTAAGGAAGTAGTTTGGGTATGTATCAAGATCATCAGAACTTGCCAAGACGATTTTACAAGGAACAGTGCAAGGAGGAGAACAAGGGGCCGACAAAAGAAGCGTTGGGAAAACAACATCGCTGAATGAACAGGTTGAAGTTTTGCCACGCCGTAAGAGAAGCTGAATATTTTTAATAAATGCGGAATGGCGTATTGAATCATCTCTGTGATATCGTTACGCTAAGAAGATACGAAAAGCGAGTCGTGCGTATTGCATTCGTCCTGTTTAACGGTGAGTCTACACGAAAAATGACGACGGTGTGAAGCGTTTTAGCCTTGGAGCACTGTTTTGACCGTTCTCACTTGAAAGATATTATTTTACCTCACAGTCCACAGTCAGTAACATAGCTAGGTAAATCATCTCTGCTGGTTTCTCTAGATGTTTTAAATGTAGTTCTGTTATGAGTTCCGGTGGGTAGTTGTGGGAAAATAACTGAAACTACAATGATATACAGTGTAGATCAAGTAGCACAAGAGAGAGGATATCCGCTCTCTAGGCAATGACATCAATATCTTGAAGGTTCCCGTGTTTTTTTTTTTCGCTGATGATACTAACATGTCTAACATATTCTTTTCTCAAAACGACTTTCTTGAAAGAACCTTGAATAAGGAGTTTCTGACACCGACAGCTTGATGCCAGGCCAATACGTTATCATTAAATTATTCAAAATCCAAATTTATTGTCAAATTTAAAGTCCGGGCAGAAAAGGCAAAACCTTCACGCAATTTCCTAGCGTTGCGTTTCGACACTAAAAAGGGCTGTGTAGCAGACCTAGTTAGTAAGGGATATCATATGTTTTAGGCCGGCTCACACCGATCCTTTTAAAATCTCGATTGAAAGCATTTCCCCTTAGCTGATTCTCCACATGTAGATATGATATTTTTTTCTTTGCTGCTTTATCCGCGAGTGTTTTGTTTTGCTTGCTTTTTATCTTAACTTATATTTCGACATGATTTCGCCGCTCATTTATTGTATTTATAGTTTTAAGTTATAATAGGGAGGGAGCTCATAGTAATACATTCAAGACGGACACCTTCGGGACCGTCGCCGACTGTCCTTGCTAGTGAGTTGCCCGGCTTATAGGGAGTCGAGGTGACGTACGTGATGCCAGTAATTTTAAGAAACTAAAGCTGAACTCATTCGCAATGAATACACGTTTGTTTAAGTTGAGCAAAGCAGTTAAAACTAGGAAATTGTAACAGAGAAGAAGAATAATCATTTTCTCATTGTGCAATCACACGTTCATCACGTGCAAACTCGTTCACGGCTTCGTGTCAAGCAAGACTCCAAAATATTAGAAAATTTTGCAATTTACTGTTATGTTTCCTTTTTGAGGTATTATAACTCCATCAGGACTTCTCAAGTGTCCGTTGACGGTTTCAAAAGCATGTCCGTTGTCTGTCTTAGAAAGGTGTCAGTCTTATAGAGAGTACAGTTACCCGGGGGGGGGGCACTTGGGTATTTTTTGGGTGGGTATGTGCCACCCGGGACTCCAAATTGGCACCCCGTTCTAAAAAAATTTCCCCTAAAATTGATACCCCGTTCTAGAAATGGGCCAATTTTTTATACTCCGTTCTAGGGTGCAAAGAGTACAACAGTTTGCTTGTTAACGCATTGAACCGTATTTTTAAAAGCAATCTGTCTTGAATAATTTCAAATGGCTGCTTACAAAACTGGAGCTTTCGTGCGTTCGAAATATTATAACCCGTTCTAGAAAATGCCCCTGAAATGGATACCCCGTTCTAAATCAGGAGCTTCAAAATCACGACCCCGTTGGGCGGCACATACCCGTATAGGTAATGTATGGGAGTACCCCCCCCCCCCCTCCCCGGGTACAGTTACTAACAGTAAAATGACTGAAGAACGGTAGGGATAAACACCAAGTGTCAATCTAATCTTAGAGAGGTGTTCGTCTTTAGAGGTGTCCGTTAAGAGAGATTGTACTCATGACTTCAATTTGAGCTTGAAAAATATTCCTAATTCTTTTACTTATTTAATTTACGTCAACTTTAACCTTCAGCTATTACTTTTTTCATGTATGCAATATATTGAACGACTCTGCTTGACGTATTTTTCCGATATACTGAAACTGAAACTCTCAATGAAAAATTACTCTTACATGTGTCACTTTATTCAACCAATTAAGGTGCAGTACATTCGACGATATTGTCGGAGTCTAATGCGAAGTGTTTTCATACTTTATAAACTAGGCCGTTGAAGCCGTTTATTCAGTTTGATCTGACTTTGAAGTATTCATTCAATGACCAGGGGCACCCAACGACTTTTTGCTGTAAAATAACTGTTCGAGGAAGCAAATATTGCCTAAAAGTTTCTAAAGGTTGAGAAAGGCTTAACATTTCTGGATAACCGTTCTGTTTGTTTAAGATATTCGGATCGAGTTTTTCCACTCAGGAACTTACCTACGATTTTCGGAGGGTTGTGTTTTTCACATTTTATTACCAAGATATTGCGATTATTGTTAAAAAACGTCCCCTAGAATCTTCTAATGAAGTACAACAACTCCATGTGTTTGAACTTTTGACCGAGCCCCATCAGGGTGGCTGAAAATTTTGGATGAGACGAAATAGCCACCTAAAGCTTTCGAGACGACTAAAGTTCCCCTAAGACATTTGAACAGATAAGAAGTTTTTAGTGCAACTCTAACTTAACAAAACAGGCCTTTAAAGCATAGAGAAAACCATTTGAGACACTTCTCTCATATTTCAAAAAATTCGGTCAATGGGTGCCCTTGATTTTCTCGGGTTGAATACGTAGTTGCTTACTGAAGAGTGAGCTTTTCTTCTTTGCAATACAGCCTTGTTGGTTTATTGTTTTCATTTCTTCTTGAGTAAATGAGGACGGCTTTAAGCAGCTACACTGAGTGCCAAGAAAAATGTCACTTGAACTAACAACTCGAGTTATTTTAACATAGTTGATAGCAGTTCGTTCTACGCGTATAAAACAGGGTATAAATCAGTTCTGGCTCGTGAACACGGGAGGAAAAATTATTAAGAGCTGATCACGGGTCTACACGTCCTTAGTCTACTACACAGCCGTTTTTAGTGTCATCACGCAACGGCTGTGTAGCCTCTGTTTGAAAGAAATACACTAATGAAATTCAGTCATGTATTTGAACTGCGTGCAGATAAGATTTAAACATTGCTCTAATATGTTATTTCCTTGTCAAACGTCCTATTTACGTTTTCTTCATTCACTACAGACTATAGTTGTTCACTCTGCGCTATATGAAGTGGTCCTTCGTCTATCATTTCTGGATCGTATTAGAATTTGGAAATATTAGTTACACCAGAGTTCCCAGTGAAGAAAAACCTCGCTGGGGATGGGCCAACACTGAAGCAGGTGTTAACGTTCCAGACAAACGGCGGCTGTTAAAACAATACTCATACGTTATGTTCATTATTAGAACGCTACGTGACTATTTCTGACAAATTGTCCCTTCAGATAAAGCTGTAGTAACACAAGAAATGAAAGATCCTTTAATTATATTTGGTTTCTAAAATACGTCAAGTTGATGCTCAATGAATGACTTAAACTTAAACTTAAACAACTAGCAGTGTTTTTCAGTCAAGTGTAGCTGGGTTGCTGAAAACAGGTAAGCGATAATCTTCTATCAGGGGCACCCAACGACCCAATGTTTCCAAATACGCCAGAAGTGTCTCAAATGGTTTTCCCTGTGCTTTAGAAGCCCGTTTGGTTTATTTGGAGTTGCCCTAAAAACTATTTATCTGTTCGGATGTCTTATACGCGAACTTTGGTGGTCACGAAAGTTTTAGGTGGCTTTTTCGTCTTATCTGAAAGTGTTGGCTACCCTTATGGGTTCGGTGGAAAGTACGAGGACATGAAGGAGCCTTGCTTTCATTAGAAAGTTTTAGGGGACGTTTTGTCTTTACATCGAAAGTTAGGAGACCTTTTTTTAACAACAATCGTAATATCTTAGTATTAAAATGTGACTAACACAACCTCCGAAAATCGTAGTTGAGCTATTAGAAAATGTCCAAATATTTTGGACGAAAGGAACGGTTATCCAGAAAGTTTTAGCTTTTCACAAGCTTTAGAAATTTCTAGGCAATATTTGCTCCTTCGAACAGTTATTTTGCAGAAAAAAATCGTTGGTTACCCCTGACGAGAAAAATTAGGTTTTCCACTCAGGTAAAATATAATGCAAAGCCAATGCAATGAGTATAAAAGGCAACAGTCTGAACAGTACATGTGAAAAATAGTAGATCGCTGGATTTGGTATTCGCGCTGCGACCACAGAAAAGTTAAGTTGAAAAATGGCAGACCAACCAACGGCTTAGCTTTATCCACACAGTGTGACTATAGTATATCCACTCTATTCTGTTTATTCGATTTTCACCCGAACTTGAATATCCATTGTTTTCAATTGCCCATCTTGCTTCACTCAGTGTTCACTCGTTCACTGACTGCGGCTTTGCAGTCGCGAAATTGTATACACCTGCCGAACCTTTCGAACCTTTGTTCGGATTGCTGTGTTCCTGAAGTTTCACTGCAAAACGAATATGACAAACAAGGAAAAAACATAATCAGTCTTAGAAGTCTCACTGCAGTCTTGCAACTGTTAGGAAAAAAAAGCTGAGGAAAGATGTTTTTTCTCTTTCATAATACTAGCCCATCACTGACACATTATATTATAGCCAACTCATCAGCTGACTCATACCCAACCAGCCCAACGCGCACTCGTGTCAGTCGTGTTATAACAGGAATAATTCAGCCTGATAGTTCACTGTAATCGTCAGCTGATAATTCACCTAAATGTCAATTATTATCTATACTTGGAGGAATCTCCAGGCTCCAGAATCTTGGTTATTCCAGTGTTCTGAGTGTTTTCTTACCAAATTTCTGTTAAAGCAATTACCCGTAGGGACACACTGACGCCGAAACAGTACCTGATTTAAACAGTTGTTTAAATTGTCTAAAGAACTGTTATAAGACGCGTAATCTTCTGATCTTTCTGATCTTTACTACTGGACCTATTCGGTCTATTCTTCAGATTCCCCCTATCAGCTGTCCTCTCCTATTACCTTAGCACCCACAGCACCTTACCCCTTGGGAACGAACGCAAAAAACAGACCAGAACACTGAAGAAGAGAACACTGAGCCGTGCCCTGGGCTATCCCAACCGATGCAAACTTTGCCAACAGCCTTAGCTGACTGCGTTCAATGTGCGTTGTAATCAGTCTGTGCCATGCCGTATTTCAGATTTTTCAGTGAGTGCCGTGCGAATTGAGTTTGGCAGGGTACAAGACGTTTGAAAGTGGCTTTAAAATCACTTACATGCCTTTTCTTTTGTTCTTTTTATTTTTTTATTATAATTATTCTTATTATTACACCTAGAATTTTCTATACATTCTACGTCGCCCTAGAAAATTAAAAATATAAATAAAAAAAATAAGTCTGGCTTATTAATTAAGTCGTCGCGCTTAGAAATAAGCGAATTACGAAATTATTTTACAAAGATATAGATGTTAATAAAAAAAAAATAATTTAAACTAATTACATCGTGTTCAAAATGGACTGGGCCTTACAAGTATGAGAAGATATAATACACTAAAAAATTAGATTAAGAAAAAAACCAGAAACTAGAAATATATATCAAGTTATACATTCCCATAAGTTCCTAAATTACATGCCATGAACATAAAGGCACATCGCCGGAAAAAAAGCTTCGTTTAAAGCGTTCAGTTTTGCAACTTATAAGGGACCGGTCATTATTTATCACCTGGGGGGGGTCGGAGGATTTTGGGGGGGATCACTTGATTTTTAGGAGAACAGAGGGAGGGATCAGTCGTAACTGAGAGCCCAAAAGGGGGGATCACTGAAAATTTTGGAAGGATTCAGAGGGGGGACCACTCAAATCTGCTTGAACAATGCCAGTTTGAAAGCATACAACATAAATGTGCCCATTCTGCTGGGAGATGATAGCATTTGTAATCTCAATTTGTTCTAACACAACTTTATTTAAAAAACGGAAGTCTGTCACACTGGCGAATGTGTGCATTTCAATTTATATCGAGAAAGCTTTGTTTTAACGCTTTTATATTTTTCCTTTTATAACGTGCTCATGACTTAGCTAATATTCATCTTTAAACATGACAGGTGAATTCTAAATTGTGAACTATATAAACTTCTGACAACTGAAACATTGTAAAAAGCGTGTTTGTTTAAACATAAACCATTTATCGCCTCTCCAGGAATGGGCGTCCTGTGTCAGCTCTATACTAAATTCGATTCAACTGCTTCATCTGCCTCATCTTGAGCCTCATCATCCCATTCAACAACTTCATTTGCCTCTTGAGCCTCGTCATCCGATTCAACAGCAACATTTAGTCCCCTTCGGCAGGTTGACCCTGGACTTTGTGCCCTTAAAATGGCCGCTACTTGCTCTAGAGTTTTTGCTAGGGTCGTGCTAAAAATACCCTTTTCTAGTAGCCATAGCAAAGGGTCTAGATGCAAACGCCTTGTTAGTTTCTTAGCAAAGTCATCATTGATGCTATCTACAGGAGTAACTCTATCATTCTCTTCGATTGAACCGAAAATTTGCCCCGCGACCTCGATTGAGGTCAAGTTTCCTAAGAGATGACGTGCCCTCTGCTTGAGTCGCTTGTCCTTGGTTTTTCGGACCTTCCTCTTATTTTCCTTCTTTCTTCTTGACATTTGATTTTCTCGCGCACAAGGGAAACTTCTTTGACAGGTTAATATGCGCTGTTGTCAACTTGTTGGATGCGGACTGAAGTTCCTCGTGCAGTGTAGTGATTCGCCTATGTGCTTCTTCTAAATAGGCCAACTCATCGCCTGCAAATGACTTTAGAGTGTGGTCCTCTGAAAACAGCTCCTTACGTTTGCTATCGATCAATGACCGTAAATCAGACGCACTGTTCAAAGTGTCATTTACAGTGCACGTCGAAAGGTGAATATGGGTACAAAGACATGGGGGGGGGGGGGGGATCACGAAAGTTATATATAGTTACGAGGGGGGATCACTTCAATAAAATAACATCTAAAGGGGGGATCGGCTAAATTTCATCGTGTTTAGCCCAAAATCCTCCGACCCCCCCCAGGTGATAAATAATGACCGGTCCCTAAAGATGGTCTGTCTTTGTTGCGAATTGAGCGGCCGTGCGCCTGCGACCGAGTCGGTGGAACAAGATGGCGAAGACGGGACTTGAGCTCTTTTATCTTTGTGAACAATTTGCTACACAGCTCCATTCTTTTTGTGTGAAGTGATACACACCCGGTAGTAGCTAAGGCCTCTTGGTAGTGCAGCACAGGAAAGATGATGCGTAGCGCCCGTTTCTGCACTGGCTCGATGCTATCTGATAGACATTCCCACAGTAGATAAAGGTTTCGGAGAAAATTTGAAAGGACCCCTAAAAAATTCGGCTAAGGGAAAAGCTCGTCAGGTAATCTTACGTTTTCGGAAAGCTTTCACTGTAGGCTGTTATTTTCGGGAAAGGCGAAAAACAGCCCTAAAAAATTCGAGAGGTTCAAACCACTCCTAGGACAACCGAACAGATCAAATATTTTTAGCGATGCGAATTATTCATTTATATTGCTTTTAAAGCACTCCAGGATGCGTAACGACCCATTTCAGATCATTTCCCAGAAAACGGTCGTTGGGTGCCCCAGAATGACTGAGTTTGGTTTTTAAAAGAAGACATTAAATCTTTCTCTGCAATTAGACTTCACTCCTACCCAGCAGAAAACAAGCTAACGAGGTAAGTGTGGCGTCTCGGTTTAGTCCACCTTTCAACTAAACAAATCCCTGAAGTCTTATTTAACGGACTTGCATTTGATTTGACCCCTTTAACCGAACTGTAACTCAGGAATTCCTCGTAACATTCAGTGTACAAAGAGTAACAGCCATTTATTACGGTCTTTAAGTAAGCAATGAACCATTAATCAAGCGAACAGAGAGATTTAGACTCACGTTTACGGCAAACGGCCAACATCGGATTCAAGTTGACAGTTTCTCAAACACGTAAATGAGCCTATAAGAACTGTCCAAAATAATTCCTTATGAATGAAACTGGCACGAAACTACTTATCTCTCTGTATATATACTAGACAAAGCGAACGGGAAAACTTGGTCATCTGGAAAGGGGAATCAGTGCAATACCGGAGTCTGTCTGACACCAAGTGGTGGCGAGGCCCTGCGAATACAGTGAAAACCCGCGAGTAAGAACCTGCTTTTTAAGAACCTGTCAGGCTAAAACCTGTTTAGCCTAAAATTTGAAACAGGTTCTTATTTTCTTAAGTCTATAAAAATTCTCTACACTTGGGAAATAAGTCAACATTCAGGATTCTCTTTGGAGACATAAGTGCCTTATCATTCCGACAGCAATACTAATTTAGTACGCTTATTTTTTAAAGGAATAAGCTGGATACCACTAAATACTGTTAGCTACGATAGGATTTTTTTCTCCAGAAAATAGAGTGATTTTACTTAACCCGTGAAATAGGTAGTGGAATACTACGCACTACTATGCACTAATTCTATTGTCTTCTTTTGTTTGTTTATAGCTTTTTTTTGCACTAGTTGTTATAATCTGTTTCACGGGTCAAGTAGAATCACTCTAAGAACCTGTTCAGGAACCTCATAGCTTAAATTTGTGCTAACTACCACTTATGTAAGGTACCGAAAAACGGGCAACAAAAAACGTGCAACTTGTTTCGCATCATTGCTGCAAAACAAGTTAAATAGCAATATTGCGCGTTTTACCACCCATGTTCAAACCTGT